>NW_022437042.1:7295432-7309486 GCF_009761245.1 Sapajus apella
GCAATGGCGCAATCTCAGCTCACCGCAACCTCTGCCTCCTGGGTTCAGGCAATTCTCCTGCCTCAGCCTCCTAAGTAGCTGGGATTACAGGCACGCACCACCATGCCCAGCTAATTTTTTGTATTTTTAGTAGAGACAGGGTTTCACCATGTTGACCAGGATGGTCTCGATCTGTTGACCTCGTGATCCACCCGCCTCGGCCTCCCAAAGTGCTGGGATTACAGGCGTGAGCCACGGTGCCCGGCCCGAAAACACCTATATTATGTGAATTGTAAGTCAATATTTGACTAGTTATATGAAGTGAAACATAAAAATATCAATACACGAGGGTAATAATTTCTATTCCACCTACCTCAGAGGATTGTTGTAAGGATCATAAAAGAAAATACACATGAAAGAGATTCAAATAGTATAAACCCTCTCTATAAGCCCAAGGAATCATTCCTCTAATTAGAGTTTATTAGGCTAATTATGTGTTAGTTTCACATGAAATGAAACAGTCATGAAACAGTATGATTAATCAGGGATGTAGCATGATGAAATTCATTTATACAGCTTCTTAGCCATTTCCATAGCTCTCAAAGCCCTTTCAATACATTATCTCTTGTCTTTTACTCTTTATATGGTTACTCCTATGTTTAAATCAGTATATGGGTAATGGCACTGAGATAATTGGAGAAATCATTGCTGTGTACTATTGTGGAAATTGTGTTCTTTTTTTTTTCCATTTATTTATTTTATTGCATTTTAGGTTTTGGGGTACATGTGAAGAGTGTTCTTAAGCCCTGCCTTCAAACAATTTACTTGGATAGTCAAGTCAGTTCTGTTTTCTTTTTTTTTTTTTTTTTTTCCTGAGACAGAGTCTCACTCTGTCGCTCAGGCTGGAGTGCAGTGGCGCAATCTCGGCTCACTGCAACATCTGCATCCCAGGTTCAAGCAATTCTCCTGTCCTCAGCCTCCTCAGTAGCAGCTGGGATTACAGGCACATGCCTCCCCGCCCGGCTAATTTTTGTATTTTTAGTAGAGATGGGGTTTCACCATGTTGATCAGGCTGGTCTCAAACTCCTGACCTCATGATCTGCCCGCCTCAGCCTCCCAAAATGCTGGGATTACAGGTGTGAGCCACTGTGCCCAGCCAGTTCTGTTTTCTAACATGAAAATAAGAATAGCCGGGCGCGGTGGCTCAAGCCTGTAATCCCGGCACTTTGGGAGGCCGAGGCGGGTGGATCACGAGGTCAAGAGATCGAGACCATCCTGGTCAACATGGTGAAACCCCGTCTCTACTAAAAAACTACAAAAAATTAGCTGGGCATGGTGGCGCGTGCCTGTAGTCCCAGCTACTCAGGAGGCTGAGGCAGGAGAATTGTCAGAACCCAGGAGGCGGAGGTTGCGGTGAGCCGAGATCGCGCCATTGCACTCCAGCCTAGGTAACAAGAGCGAAACTCCGTCTCAAAAAAAAAAAATAATAAAAAAAAAAGAAAATAAGAATATATAAAACATAAATTTAAAGATGTTAATTTGTATTACGAAAGGATCTCTTGATACATAACAGTGATGTCAATTTACCCAACAACATCTCTGAAACTATAATTTCAAAGCACTTTACCTGCTTTGTTTTGTAACATCCCTTTGAAGTGGGCAGTTTATTATAATTCTGCAGTTAATGAAATGGCCACTGAAAGGTTAGGTGACCTGCCCAGGGTCATACAGATAGGTAGAAGCAAAGCCATAAAAAGAACTCTGACTTCTGCTCTGGTACTTTTGCACTATGCCATTGTGTTTCTTATTCATTATATTCCTAGCATCTCTGTAATTTACAGCTGAGAAACCCCAGACATAGAGGTTATGTGACTCACCTAAATCATATGGTGAATCACCAGTCAAGCTGTTCTTAAAAGCAACAAAACTGTTTCTAGCTAATTTTTGGCATCATTTAGCTAAATTGGCTGCCTCACTGTCTGATGTATACATGTCTAAATCTAAGCTCCCTTTTGGATGGCAAGACCTGGCTGACCATATGATACCAAACCACCAAACCACAAAACCAAATCTACTCAATTTGAATTGAAAAATTAATTTTTTTTTTGAGACGGAGTCTCACTCTGTCACTAGACTGGAGTGCAGTGGCACAATCTTGGCTTCCTGCAACCTCCGTCTCCTAGGTTCAAGTGATTCTCCTGCCTCAGCCTCCTGAGGAGCTGGGACTTCAGGGGCCCGCCACCACGCCCAGCTAATTTTTATATTTTTAGTACAGATGGGGGGTTTTCACCATGTTGGCCAGGATGGTCTCAATCTCTTGACCTCATGATCCAACCACCTCAGCCTCCCAAAGTGATGGGATTACAGGCATGAGCCACCCCACCCAGCTGAAAAATTAAATTAATTCTTTTTTTTTTTTTTTTTTTTTGAGACGGAGTTTCACTCCTGTTACCCAGGCTGGAGTGCAATGGCGCGATCTCTGCTCACCGCAACCTCCACCTCCTGGGTTCAGGCAATTCTCCTGCCTCAGCCTCCTGAGTAGCTGGGATTACAGGCACGTGCCACCATGCCCAGCTAATTTTTTGTATTTTTAGTAGAGACGGGATTTCACCATGTTGACCAGGATGGTCTCGATCTGTTGACCTCGTGATCCACCCGCCTTGGCCTCCCAAAGTGCTGGGATTACAGGCATGAGCCACCGCGCCCGACCAAATTAATTCTTAAAAAAAAAAGTTTAAGTACATTTCTGATCTGAGGAATTTGGAAATGGGAAAGAGAACTTTTCACTACACTGCCAAGGCAAACCTTGGAAGTCAGGAACCATGTTTCCCTAGTCACTATGTTATCGTGACTAGCACACTCTCTAGTACATTAGTAGGCATTGAGTTAATTTTTGTTCTTTACATAAATGTATAACTGATGGAACGAATGAACAAATGAATAAATAAATGGAGTGGGAAAACCTCCCCATCCAAAAACTGTGCATTGACAAGTACAATACAGTTTGGATCAATACTGATATTTTTACAAATTTCTTTTCTTTTTTTTGAGACAGAGTCTTGCTCTGTTGTCCAAGCTAGAGTGCAGTGGTGTGATTACAGCTCACTGCATGCTCTCTCTCCCGGGCTCAAGAGTAACTCCCATGTCAGCCTCCTGAGTAGCTGGGACTACAGGTGCGCCAACACACCTGACTAATTTTTGTATTTCTTTTCTTTCTTTCTTTCTTTTTCTTTTTTGAGATGGAGTTTCACTCTGTCACCTAGGCTGGAGTGCAGTGGGCGATCTTGGTTCTCTGCAATCCTCGCCTCCTGGGTTCAAGCAATTCTCCTTTTTTTTTTTTTAAGACAGGGTTTCACCATGTTGGTCAGGCTGGTCTTGAACTCCCGACATCAGGTGATCCACCCGCCTTGGCCCCCAAAGTGCTTGGATTATAGGCATGAGCCACCATGCCCGGCCACAAGCAATTATCCTGCCTCAGCCTCCTGAGTAGCTGGGATTACAGGTGCCTGCCACCGCACCTGGCTAGTTTTTTGTATTTTTTTTTTTTTGAGACGGAGTTTCACTCATGTTACCCAGGCTGGAGTGCAATGGCGCGATCTCGGCTCACCGCAACCTCCGCCTCCTGGGTTCAGGCAATTCTCCTGCCTCAGCCTCCCGAGTAGCTGGGATTACAGGCACGCGCCACCATGCCCAGCTGATTTTTTGTATTTTTAGTAGAGACGGGGTTTCACCATGTTGACCAGGATGGTCTCGATCTCTTGACCTCGTGATCCACCCGCCTCGGCCTCCCAAAGTGCTGGGATTACAGGCGTGAGCCACCGCGCCCGGCCAGTTTTTTGTGTTTTTAGTAGAGACAGGATTTCACCATATTGGCCAGGATGGTATTGAACTCCTAATCTCTGGCGATCCGCCCCCTCGGCCTCTGGAAGTGCTGGGATTACAGGTGTGAGCCGCTGCACCTCCCCTCATTCTTTTTTTGCACAAACATTAAATATCTCCTTTGTGCCAGCAAGCTCTGTGCCAGATGAGTACTTTCTGTTATAGAGTGCCAAAGGGCAATAGGAGCTGTATTTAATTCAGATGGTTTAGGGGAAGGTCTAGGGCAGGTTTTCTGGAGGGGATCCTTGAAGTAGTCAAGGAGTGGGGAGTTCTGTCTGAGAGAAAGGAACAAGTGCAGAGCTCAGAATCATGAAAGTCTGGCGGGTCTGAATAACTGAAACTGGAGATTTTGAATGAGAGGTCCAAAGTATTTATTGAGAATCCTTAAGGGCTCTTTATGTACACTAGGTCTCCTTAAGTACATATATAGAATACATTTGGTTCTCTCCCCTCCCCCCTCCCCCCTCCCCCCAGATAAGAGAAATTCAAGCTCATAGGATGGATTTTGAATTTCTGAGCAGGAAATCATAGAAGTAAGTTATTTTCTAAGGCAGGTTTTGTGAGCTATGTTGGGAGATAAGGAAAAGAATATGCATTTACCAGGCAACCATCCCCTGTTCTAAGCCTTTGCTGGGGCTGGGTAAATTATACAGGTCTCACATAGGTTCCTTTTTATTTGAAATCTATATCTATAGCTGGGCGAAGTGGCTGGCTCATGACTGTAATCCCAGCACTTTGAGAGGCTGAGGCGGGCAGATCACAAGGTCAGGAGTTTGAGACCAGTCTGGCCAACATGGTGAAACCCCATCTCTACTCAAAAAAATACAAAAATTAGCCAGGCCATGGTGGTGTGCACCTGTAATCCCAGCTATTTGGGAGGCTGAGGCGGGAGAATCGTTTGAACCCAGGAGGTGGAGGTTGCAGCGAGCCAAGATCACCCACTGCACTCCAGCCTAGGCGACAGAGCAAGGCTCAGTCTCAAAAATACATATAATCGTTTTCATTTTATTTTGTTTTATTTATTTATTAATTTTTTTGATGGAGTTTTGCTCTTGTCACCCAGGCTGGAGTGCAGTAGGTGATCTTGGCTCCCTGCAACCTCCACCTCCTGGGTTCAAACGATTCTCCCGCCTCAGCCTCCCAAATAGCTGGGATTACAGGCGCCCACCACCATACCCAGCTAACTTTTGTATTTTTAGTAGAGACAGGGTTTCGACATGTTGGTCAGGCTGGTTTCGAACTCCTGACCTCAGGTGATCCACCCTCCTCAGCCTCCTAAAGTGCTGGGATTACAGGCATGAGCCACCACGCCCGGCCTGAAATGTATATTTAAATTCAGCCACCTTGACTAATGAGTTTAATAGACCCCATTTCACTTCACTGTTACCCTCATCACCATCTCTAAATTCTATTAAGTCAAACTAACACTGTGTGTTGTTTGATGTGTACTCAGAAATTCTGGGAAGTAGGATATAAGAAAATAAGACTCGGGGCTGGGCACGGTGGCTCACGCCTGTAATCCCAGCACTTTGGGAAGCCAAAGCGGGCGGATCTCCTGAGATTGGGAATTCAGGACCAGCCTGACCAACACAGAGAAACCCCATCTCTACTAGAAACACAAAATTAGCCTGGCATGGTGGCAAATGCCTGTAATCCCAGCTACACGGGAGGCTGAGGCAGGAGAATCACTTGAACCCGGGAGGCAGAGATTGTGGTGAGCCGAGATTGCACCATTGCACTCCAGCCTGGGCAATGAGTGAAACTCTGTCCTAAAAAAAGAAAAAAAAAAAAGACTCAAACTCAGCCCTCCTGGGGTTTACAGTCTTGTTGGCAGAAGCAAAAAGAGACTTGTATACATCATTCACATGCTATTACCTGATTCCAAATACAATACAGGGGCCATTGGTGACTGTTGTGTTGTTTAACTAAAACAAAATCAAAAGAACAAAAGTATAAGTACAGTGTGATACAGCGCTAGATTGTGTGTAACAGACTATCATTACAACAGGAACACAGAAGGACAAATGAGGTGTGGTCCAATAATGGGAGTAGGTTTCATGAAAGGGGTGTCGCAAAAACTAAAAGATCTAAGGTTGGCCGGGTGACGTGGCTCACACTTATAATCCCAGCACTTTGGAAGGCTGAAGCAGGTGGATTACATGAGGTCAGAAGTTTGAGACCAGGCTGAACAATATGGTGAAACCCTGTCTCTACTAAAAGTACAAAAATTAGCTGGGCATGGTAGTGTCCACTGTAGTCCCAGCTACTTGGGAGGCTGAGACAGGAGAATTTCTTGAACCCAGGAAGTGGAAGTTGCAGAGAGCAACCACTGCACTCCAGCCTGGGTGACAGAGACTCCATCTCAAAAAAAAAAAAAAAAAAAAAAAACTGAGGTTGTTCCAGATCCTAAAGCTGTGTGACTGTATGATCGTATATGATACATTTGTCATTTAGTTTTGTTTTGTTTTCTACGCAAGGTTAATGATGGAGGACAAAAGGACCCACTTGGGCTGTTATGTTATAAACTTACATGTGTGTGCTGGCATATGTCTTGCAATTTTAATATGTTTCTGTGTACATTTTATTGAATAGTAACCCTTCAAACAAATTACAGCTTAAAAGGAATCTAGCCTCCCTTGCTTTCAGACAAACAAACAAAAATTAGAAGCCAAAATTTACTCAAAGCACTGCTCGAGCAGTTCCTTCTTCATTTGGAAATGGTCAATTAACTCAAATGACAAATCAGTCCGGAATAGGAGCAACTCCACAGATGATTCATGGTGATTGAAGGCGCCTGGTAACCTTTCTGTCTCCATTTCTTCATCTGTCTGTAGGGAATAATGGTCTTACAGAGGTGTTACAAAAAACAATTAAAGTTGGTAATGTGCTTTGAGATCCGTGGATGAACCCTGCTTTAAAGTGCATAATTACATACTGCAGTGAGTCTCTCACAGTTGCATCCTCTACTCAACTCTTTAATAGGTATTTGAAATGACACAGCTCAGGTAGGTTTTCCTTGTTCTCAAGTTACTACTACATTATTTAGCCACTGATACCTGTTGCCTTTAAAATAGAATGCAACCCACAGTAATAGTAAGGACCATTAATCCTCTGGGCTTTAGGGTACTTAAAGTCTTTCTTCTTCGGGAGTATAGTTTTCCAGATCATTCTCTACCTTCAGTTTTCAATCTTTCCACTTCAGTTGGTGCACTCATCTCCTCTCTGACAAGAATCTGTAAAGATTGTAAAAGATCAGCTCAATGGCTTCACTGAAACCTAATAGGAGGCCCTTCTTTGCTTTGCTGAATACTTGGTAATTTCTTGTTTGCTGTCCTTATTCCTCTGCTTTCCCTCCACCCACTCCATATTTTAATTGGCCTGTTGGAAACACACAGCAGGTGAAATTCTTTAGATGTCTCCACAGCAGGAGAAGGAAAAAAATGTTGAAATCTGAATGTTGAATAGTTAAGTTGGAAGGAGAGGGGCTGGGATTGGCCAAGCAGAAAACAAGAGGGGAGAAACCAGCAAGATGTAGTGACAACATCCCAGTCACTCTGGGTAGTAGCGGGAGACCTAGAGAAACAAAGCCAATGGAGAACACGTGAGAAAGGAACTATTGACCCCTAACCTGGGCAACCTTCCCACACACTCCTGGTGCCATTCTGCCATATGAGAGAAGGAAAGGAGGGAATGGAGTATCCCTCTCGATTACAGGAAAGCAGTGTCAAGCTTTTATCTTCTAATGAACTTGGATAAACTTGAATCCTACTTATAGCAACTTTATGTTGAAAGGAAAGCACATTTTCTCTGATAGCCCCAAAGAATCTAACTATTTGGTTTCAAGATGGAATATGAAATGGAATATGAGACTATCAGTATAAATCAAGCATTTTTCTTTTTTTTTTTTTTTTGGCAGGAGGGACAAGAGCTTCCTCTGTCACCCAGGCTGGAGTATAGTGCCACAATCATAGCTCACAGCAGCCTTAACCTCTGGACTGAAGCAATTCTCCCACCTCACCCTCCCGAGTAACTAGGACCACAGGCTGTGCCACCACACTCAGCTATGCTTAAAACATTTTTCTGTAGAGATGGGGGGGGTCTCCCTATGTTGCCCAGGCTGGTCTTGAACTCCTGGACCTAACTGATCTTCCTGCCTTGGCCTCTCAAAGTACTGCGATTACATAAGCCACCATGCCTGACTCCATTTTTGTATGTTAGGTTTGAATTTCTGTCATTTATCAATGTGTGACAATTTTGATATATAAATTTCAGGCAAAAACTTTTCTTTCCTTCAGCCCCAAGGTTCTGTCTGAACTATATAGGGTGTGGGGAGGCTGTTTTCTTTCTTTCTTTTTTTTTTTTTTTTGAGACGGAGTTTCGCTCTTGTTACCCAGGCTGGAGTGCAATGGCGCGATCTCGGCTCACTGCAACCTCCGTCTCCTGTGTTCAAGCAATTCTCCTGCCTCAGCCTCCCGAGTAGCTGGGACTACAGGTGTGCGCCACCATGCCCAGCTAATTTTTGTATTTTTAGTAGAGACGGGGTTTCACCATGTTGACCAGGATGGTCTCGATCTCTTGACCTTGTGATCCACCCGCCTCGGCCTCCCAAAGTGCTGGGATTACAAGCGTGAGCCACCGCGCCCGGCCTGGCTGTTTTCTTTCATAGAATCTACTACTTGAAGCAGTGCCCATTGCTAAGGGGATTCAGCCACCATTACTAAAGTAGAAATTTACTAGAGTCAAATACCCAGAAAGTGAGTCAATTTTACTCTGCTGGAAGGAAATATTTTCCTTCAAATGGCTGAAGAAAACACAAGAAGGTTTTTACCCTTCTTGAAATACTGTAGCACTGCATATGTTTCTCACTCTAAGTGCAGAAAACTTTTGAAAAGTGCCTATTTATATAGCATTTTTGAAATAACAAAATGTAAGAAACAGAGGGCAGAGTCAGTGGTTGCCATGGATTGAGGAAGGGAGGGTGGTGGGAGATGGGTGTGGCTATAAAAGGGCAACAGCAAGGATCTGTGACGCTGGAATTGTTCAGTATCCTGACTGCAGTGGTGGTTACATGAATCTACACATGTGATAAACTGGTGTATAAGCTGAGTGCAGTGCTACCCACCTGTAGTTCCAGCTACTCGGGAGGGTGAGGTGGGATGATCGATTGAGTCAGGGTATTTAAGGCCAATGAGCCAGAGGAAAGATTAGGTGAAAGGAATTGATGAAAGTATTATTACTATTATTTGAGGCAGAGTGTCACTCTGTCACCCAGGCTGGAGTGCAGTGGCACAATCTCAGCTCATTGCAACATTCAACTCCTAGGTTGGAGTAATTCTCATCCCTCAGTCTCCCAAGTAGCTGGGATTACAGGTGTGTGCCACCATATCCAGCTAATTTTTTTTTTTTTTTTTTTTGGAGACAGAGTTTCGCTCTTGTTACTCAGGCTGGAGTGCAGTGACGCAATCTTGGCTCACTGCAACCTCTGCCTCCCGGGTTCAAGCAATTCTCCTGCCTCAGCCTCCCAAGTAGCTGGAATTACAGGCGCCCGCCATCATGCCTGGCTTATTTTTGTATTTTTAGTAGAGACAGGGTTTCACCATGTTGGCCAGGCTGGTCTCTAACTCCTGTACTCAGGTGATCCACCCACCTCAGCCTCCCAAAATGCTGGGATTACAGGCGTAAGCCACCATGCCTGGCCTAACTAGCTATTTTTTTTTTTTTGAAAGGGAGTCTCTCTCTGTCACCAGGCTGGAGTGCTGTGGCGCGATCTTGGCTCATTGCAACCTCTGTCTTCCTGGTTCAAGATACTCTCTTGCCTCAGTCTCCCGAGTAGCTGGGATTTCTGGTGCACGTCACCAAGCACAGCTAATTTCCGTATTTTTAGTAGAGACGGGGTTTCACCATGTTGGCCAGGATGGTCTCGATCTCCTGACCTCATGATCCACCCGCCTCGGCCTCCCAAAGCACTGGGATTACAGGTGTGAACCACTGCGCCCCACCTACTTATTTATTTATTTATTTATTATTGAGACAGAGTTTTGTTCTTGTTGCCCAGGCTGGAGTACAATGGCATGATCTCGGCTCACTGCAACCTCTACCTCCTAAGTTCAAGCAATTCTCCTGCCTCAGTCTCCCAAGTAGCTGGGATTCCAGGAATGCGCCACCATGCCTGGCTAATTTTTTTGTTTTTTTTTTTCTGAGTCATGCTCTGTCACCTTGGCTCACTGCAACCTCCGCCTCCCGGGTTCCAGCAATTTTCCTGTCTCAGTCTCCTGAGTAGCTGGGATTACAGGTGCACACCACCACACCTGAGTAACTTTTTTGTATTTTTAATAGAGATGGGGTTTTACCATGTTGGTTAGGCTGGTCTTGAACTCCTGACCTCATGATCCGCCTGCCTCTGCCTCCCGCAGTGCTGAGATTATGGGCGTGAGCCACCGCACCCAGCCTAATTTTGTATTTTTAGTCGAGACAGGGTTTCACAATGTTGGCCAGGCTGGTTTCGAACTCCTAGCCTCAAGTGATCCACCTACCTTGGCCTCCCAAAGTGCCAGGATTTCAGGCGTGGTCCACCACACCTATATTTTCTTAATAATATGAAATTCTCTCCTTCATCCCTGGGGCTAAGCATGCTGTGTTGTAGTTTCCTACTGCCTGTCCATCTCTTCAGATAAACGATAAACTTCTAGAAGATAAGAACTGTGGCTTATTGTTTTGAATCCCAAGCGCCTGCCATATGCTAGGAACTCAATAAATGTTTGCTTCTCTAATAAACAGTAAACCAAACCCCAAAAATGAAAGCTAACCTTAACCTACCGACTGAGCAGGCAGCTGAATTCTGAAAGTGCTTCTTAGTAATCTCTACATAATGGCATTGCAGGAAACCAGATAATGACCTGATAACGATCATTTCTTTGAGGAAGTTTGGGAGTAAACTGTTCACAAATAAAAGGCACAATACAGGGCCGGGTGCTGTGGCTCACACCTGTAATCCTAGCACTTTGGGAGGCTGAGGTGGGTGGATCACCTGAGGCCTGGAGTTCAAGACCAGCCTGGCCATCATGGTGAAACCCCATCTTTAAAAAAATAATAATAATAAATAAATATATATATAAAAGAAAGGCACAATACAGGAGAAACACAACTCCTATATGATATTCTAAGATGCAGTATAGCCAAAGCTCATCATTAAATTGCAACTGGTTACAACACGTTTCTCTTCCAAACTGAGACCCAGTTTACTCTTTCATCCCACTGCTCACTGCTCTCTGATGTGCACCTTCATTTTTTTTCTTTAACCACACAATACCACTTGCCATTCCTGAGACAGACCATACACTTTTCCTCCTCTGCATCTTTGCTTCACTTTGCCCAGAAAGCTTCTTCCTCCATTACCTTCCTGGAGAATTCCTACTCATCTTTCCATCGCCAGCTTGTCTCACCTACTTATTACTGTGTAACAAAATCCCCCAAAACTAAGTGGCTTAAAACAACGTGCTGCTGGGCGCGGTAGCTCATGCCTGTAATCCCAGCACATTGGGAGGCTGAGGTGGGCGGATCACGAGGTCAGGAGTTTAAGACCAGCTTCACCAATATGGTGGTGAAGACCCGTCTGTACTAAAAAAATACAAAATTAGTCAGGCATGGTGGTGGCACATGCCTGTAATCCCAGCTACATGGGAGGCTGAGGCAGGAGAATCGCTTGAACCCAGGAGGCAGAGGTTGCGGTGAGCTGAGATTGCGCCATTGCACTCCAGTCTGGACAACAAGAGCAAAACTCCATCTCCAAAACAACAACAACAACGACAAAAACCAACATGCTTTATTATTTCCTACGATTCTGTGGGTTGGCTGGACAGTTCTGCTGGTCTGGGTTCACTCATTTGGCTGCAGTCAGCTGGCGGATCATCTGGGGGCTTGGCTCAGCTGGGACACTGTCCTAGCTGGTCTTCTCTCTCTACGTGGCTTCTTTCCAGCAGCATAGCAGGCTATGCTATTCTTTATATGGCCACTGGGTTCCAAGGGCAAAACAGACGCTGCTAGTTCTCATAAGGCCTGCCTGGGCTCAGAGATCCCACGATGTTACATTTGCTTGGTCAAAGCCAGTTACATGGTCAGCCGAGATTCAAGTGGAGGGGAAAGAGATTCTACTACTTGATGGGAGGAGCCCCAGAGTCACATTGCAAAGGGGCATGGATACAGAGAAGAATAATTCATTGGGAGCCATTTTAACAATCATATAGCTGAAATGTCACCTCTTAATTCATCATTTGTGATATGAATACATGTATATATATGTGTGTGTGTATATATATATATGTATATGTACACATACTCATCACATTTTCTCATTACTTGTTCCTATGTTTCCTCTGATGATATTCTGGCATGCTCCTAAAACCTAACTACCTGATGGAGTCAGGAGTTCGATAAAATAGCTACAGCCGAGACATGATGGCTCATGCCTGTAATCCTAGTGCTTTGGGAGAGCAGGGCAGGGGGATGGCTTGAGCAACATAGTGAGACCCCCATCTCTACAAAAACATTTTTTTTAAGATACACATTCTCGCCTGGAGTAGTGGTTCACTCCTGTAATCCCAGCACTTTGGGAGGTCAAGGCGGGCAGATCACCTGAGGTCGGGAGTTTGAGACCAGGCTGACCAACATGGAGAAACCCCATCTCTACAAAAAATACAAAATTATCCGAGCTTGGTGGCACATGCCTATAATCCCAGTTACTCGGGAGGCTGAGACAGGAGAATTGCTTGAACCCGGGAGGCAGAGATGGGGTGAAACGAGATCGCACCATTGCACTCCAGCCTGGGCGGCAAGATTGAAATGCCATCTCAAAAAAATTAATAAATAAATAAAAATATATATTGTAATATGTAGAAATACAATAAAATAATACACTGATAGGAAGTTTGGTGATATGGTTTGGCTCTGTGTCCTCATCCAAATCTTACCTTGAATTGTAATAATACCATGTGTCAAGGGTGGGAACAGGTGGAGATAATTGAATTGTTGGGGCAGTTCCCCCATGCTGGTCTGGTAATAGTGAGTTCTCACAAGATCTGATTTTGTTGTTGTTGTTGTTTGTTTGTTTGTTTTTTTGAGACCGAATCTTGCTCTGTCGCCAGGCTGGAGTGCAGTGGCGCAATCTCAGTTCACTGCAAACTCCGCCTCCCGGGTTCAAGCAATTATCTTGCCTCACCCTCCTGAGTAGCTGGGACTATAGGTGGGCGCTACCACATCCAGCTAATTTTTGTATTTTTAGTAGAGATGGGGTTTCACCATGTTGGCCAGGATGGTCTCGATCTCTTGACCTCGTGATCCGCCCACCTCGGCCTCCCAAAATGCTGCGATTACAAGCATGAGCCACTGTGCTCGGCCAATCTGATGGTTTTTAAATCATCTGGCATTTCCCCTGCTGGCACTTCTCTTTCCTGCTGCCATGAGAAAAAAAGACGTGTTTGCCTCCCTTCTGCCATGATTGTAAGTTTCCTGAGGCCACACCAGGCATGTGGAACTGTGAGTCAATTAAACCTCTTTCCTTTGTAAATACCCAGTCTTGTGTATTTCTTTACAGCAGTGGGAGAATCAACAAATACAGTAAATTGGTACGGGGAATGAGTGGGGCATTGCTAGAAGATACCTGAGAATGTGGAAGCAACTTTGGAAGTGGGTAATGGGCAGAGGTTGGAACAGTTTGGAGGATTCAGAAGAATTCAGAAAGATGTGGGAAGTTTGGAACTTTCTAGAGACTTGTTGAATGGCTTTGACAAAAATGCTGATAGTGATATGAACAATGAAGTCCAGGCTGAGGTGGTCTCAGATGGAGATAAGAAAATTGTTAGGAACTGGCCGGGCGCGGTGGCTCACGCCTGTAATCCCAGCACTTTGGAAGGCCCAGGCGGGTGGATCACGAGGTCAAGAGATCGAGACCATCCTGGTCAACATAGTGAAACCCCGTCTCTACTAAAAGTACAAAAAATCAGCTGGGCATGGTGGCGCGTGCCTGTAATCCCAGCTACTCAGGAGGCTGAGGCAGGAGAATTGCCTGAACCCGGGAGGCGGAGGTTGCGGTGAGCCGAGATCGCGCCATTGCACTCCAGCCTGGGCAACAAGAGCGAAACTCCATCTCAAAAAACAAAAGGGGGTTCCTATTAGCCACAAGTACCACTCGGGGCAAGGCT
>NW_022437042.1:7309586-7312715 GCF_009761245.1 Sapajus apella
AAAAAAAAAAAAAAAAAAAAAAAATTGTTAGGAACTGAAGTAAATGTCACTCTTGCTATGCTTTAGCAAAGAGACAGGTGGCTTTTTGACCCTGCCCTAGAGAATTTTGAACTTGAGAGAGATGATTTAGGGTATCTGGTAGAACTTTCCTTTTTTTTTTTTTTGTTTTTTGAGACAGAGTTTTCACTCTTGTTGCCCAGGCTGGACTGCAATGGCACGATCTTGGCTCACTGCAACCTCTGCCTCTCAGGTTCAAGTGATTCTCCTGTCTCAGCCTCCCAAGTAGCTGGGATTACAGGCACCTGCCACCACACCTGGCTAATTTTTGTATTTTTTAAGTAGAAATCGGGTTTCATCATGTTGGTCAGGCTGGTCTTAAATTCCTGACCTCAGGTGATCTGCCTACATTGGCCTCCCAAAGTGCTGGGATCACAGGCATGAGCCACCATGCCGAGGCTTCTGGTGGAATAACTTTCTATGCAGCAAAGCATTCGAGAGGTGACAAAACATAAAAGTTTGGAAAATTTGCAGCCTGATGATACAGTAGAAAAAATAAACATTTTCTGGGGAGAAATTCAAGCTGGCTGCAGAAATTTACATAAGTAATAAGTAGCCAAATGTGAATCAACAAGACAGTGGGGAAAATGTCTCCAGGGCACATCAGAGCCATTCAGGACAACCCCTCTCATCACAGGCCTGGAGTCCTAGGAGGGAAAAATGGTTTCCTGGGGTAGGTCCAGGGCCCCCTGCTGTGCGCAGCCTTGGGACTTGTTGCCCTGTGTCCCAGCCACTCCAGCCATGGCTAAAAGGGGCCAAGGTACAGCTCCGGCCATTGCTTCAGAGGATGCAGGCCCCAAACCTTGGCAGCTTCCACATAGTGTTGAGCCTGTGGGTGCACAGAAGTCAAAAATTGAGGTTGGGGAACCTCTGCCTAGATTTCAGAGGATGTATGGACATGCTTGCATATCCATGCAGAAGTCTGTTGCAGGAGTAGGGCCTTCATGCAGAACCTCTGTTAGGGCAGTGTGGAAGGGAAATATGAGGTGGGAGCCCCCACACAGAGTCCCCACTGGTGCATTGCCTAGTGGAGCTGTGAGAAGAGGACCACCATCCTCCAGACTCCAGAATGCTAGATCCACCAACAGTTTGCACCATGTGCCTGGAAAAGCTGCAGACACTCAATGCCAGCCTCTGAAAGCACCTGGGAAGGGGGCTGTACCCTGCAAAGCCATGGGGGTGGAGCTGCCCAAGACCATGGGAGCCCACCTCTTGTACCAGCATGACCTGGATGTGAGAGATGGAGTCAAAGGAGATAATGATGGAACTTTAAGATTTAATGACTGCTTTATTGGATTTTGGACTTGCATGGGGCTTGTAGCCACATTTTGGTCAATTTCTCCCATTTGGAATGGGTGTATTTACCCAATGCCTGTACTCCCACCATATCAGGGAAGTAACTAACTTGCTATTTTACAGGCTCCTAGGTGGAAGGGACTTGCTTTGTCACAGATGAGACTTTGGACTTGGACTTTTGGATTAATGCTGGAATGAGTTAAGACTTTGGGGGACTCAGAACAGGTGCAGTGGCTCACGCCTATAATCCCAGCACTTTGGGAGGCAGAGGTGGGTGGATCACCTAAGATCAGGAGTTCAAGACTAGCCTGGCCGACATGGTGAAACCCCATCTCTACTAAAAAATACAAAAAATTAGCCCAGCATGGTGGCACATGCCTGTAGTCCCAGCTACTCAGGAGGCTGAGGCAGGAGAATTGCCCAGGAGGCGGAGGTTGCAGTGAATGGAGATCATGCCACTGCTCTCCAGCCTGGGTGACAGAGTGAGACCCTATCTCGAAAGAAAAAATCCTCTGTGAATGCAGTGGGAAGAAGTCAAATCAAATAAAAAGACTTTGGGGGACTGTTGGAAGGGCATGATTGTGTTTTGAAATGTGAGGACATGAGAGTTGGGAGGGCCAGGGGTGCAATGATATGGTTTGGCTCTGTGTCCTCACCCAAACCTTACACTGAATTGTAATAATCTCCATGTGTCAAGGGTGGTACCAGATGGAGATAATTGAATCATTGGGGCAGTTCCCCCATGCTGTTCTCATGATGAGTGAGTTCTCACGAGATATGACAGTTTTCTAAGGGGCTTCCTGCTTTGCTAGGCTCTCATTCTCTCTCCTG
The DNA here is from genome assembly GCF_009761245.1 of Sapajus apella. Classification (NCBI taxonomy): domain Eukaryota; kingdom Metazoa; phylum Chordata; class Mammalia; order Primates; family Cebidae; genus Sapajus; species Sapajus apella. The sequence goes on from NW_022437042.1 coordinate 7,311,771, forward strand.
CCACCCTGTGAAGAGGTGCTTTCTGCCATGATTTTAAGTTTCTTGAGGCCTCCCCAGCCCTAAGGAACTGTGAGTCAATAGAACATTTATTCTTTATGAATTACCCAGTCTCAGGTATTTCCTTATAGCAATGTGAAAATAGACTAATACACTTGGTTATAGCGGTAATCACATAAATGTTGCATCCTAATAGACCTGAATTTTAATTCTGGCCCTGACCTCGTTGTACAAGTCATTTAAATTATCTAAACTTCAATGTTCTTATCTACATCATGGAGGTAATAATATCTACCTTACAGGGATGCCGGGAGGTTTAAAAATAAGGTACTGGGCCAGCGCAGTGGCTCATGCCTGTCATCCAGCACTTTGGGAGGCTGCGGTGGATGGATCACTTGAGGCCAGGAGTTCAAGACCAGCCTGGCCAACATGGTGCCAACTTGTCTCTACTAAAAATACCAAAATTAGTTGGGTGTGGTGGTGCATGCCTGTAGTCCCACAGCTCGGGAGACTGAGGCAGGAGAATAGCTTTAACCCGGGAGGTTGAGGCTACAGTGAGCTGTGATTGTGCCACTGTACTCTAGCCTGGATGACAGAGCAAGACTCTGTCTCAAAAAAAAAAAAAAAAAAAAAGGTAACGTACCTACCCAGTGCTTGATATAGAGTAAGTGTTCAAAAAATGGTAACTTTTGCCCTTTATATCTCAAAACTCCTTATCCCTTTCCTCTCCCTTTATCCCTCCGTCCCTCCCTCCCTCCATCTCACGTTCCCTCCCTCCCTCCCTCCCTCCATCCCTCCATCTCACCTTCCCTCCCTCCCTTCCCTCCCTCCCTCTCTCCCTCCCTCCCTCCCTCCATTTCACCTTCCCTCCCTCCCTCCATTTCACCTTCCCTCCCTCCCTCTCTTCCTCCCTCCCTCCATCTCACCTTACCTCCCTCTCTCCCTCCC
>NW_022437042.1:7312815-7313275 GCF_009761245.1 Sapajus apella
CCCTCCCTTCCTCCTTTTCCTCCCTCCCTCTCTCCCTCCCTCCCTCCATCTCACCTTCCCTCCCTTCCTCCCTCTCCTTCCTTTTTTTTTTGAGACAGGGTCTCCCTCTTTCATTCAGGATGGAGTGCAGTGGCATGATTAGGGCTCATTGCAGCCTCAACTTCCTGGTCTCAAGAGATCCTTCCACCTCAGCCTCCTAAGTAGCTAGCTGGGACTTACAGGCACATACCACCACGCTGGCTAATTTCTGTATTTTTTGTAGATATGGGGTCTCACTATGTTGTGATCTGTCTGCCTCAGCCTCCCAGAATGCTGGGATTACAGACATGCACCATGTCTTTCTTCTTCCCTTCCCTCCCCTCCCCTCCTTCCCTCTTCCTTTCCTTTCTCCCTCCCTCTGTCCCTCCCCTTCCCCTTCCTTCCTTCCTTCCTTCCTTCCTTCCTTCCTTCCTTCCTTCCT
>NW_022437042.1:7313285-7327556 GCF_009761245.1 Sapajus apella
CCTTCCTTCCTTCCTTCCTTCCTTCCTTCCTTCCTTCCTTCCTTCCTTCCTTCCTTCTTTCCTTCCTTCCTTCCCTTTTCTCTCTTTCTTTCATCTTTCTCTTTCTTTTTTTTCTTTTCTTTTCCTTCTTTTTCTTTCTCTCTCTCTCGCCTTTATTACTTTTTTGATGGGATCTCACTATGTTGCCCAGCTTGGCATTCAGTGGCTATGCACAGGCACAATCATAGCACACTACAGCCTCGAATCCTGGCCTCAAGTGATCCTTCTGCTTGAGTCTCCTGAGAGCTGGGACTACAGGCATGTGCCATTGTGCCTGGCATCAAAGCACTTTCACACACATTGTCACAGGATGTTAGGGATAGAGAAGGAAAATATGCCATGCAAGGGTAAGGGCACTCTGGAGACAAAGTGCTGGGCTTGAAATCAGACAGACCTGGGATGGAACTGGCCCAATTACTTCCTGAGATATATGACCAAAAGCAAATTCCCTTTACCTTAGAAAAAAAATTTTTTTGGCCAGGCACAGTGGCTCACACCTGTCATCCCAGCACTTTTGGAGGCTGAGGCTGGTGGATTACCTGAGTTCAGGTGTTTGAGACCAGTCTGGCCAACATGGTGAAACCCCCTCTCTACCAAAAAATACAAAAATTAGCTGGGGGTGTTGGCATGCATCTGTAATCCCAGCTACTTGGGAGGCTGAGGTGAGAGAATTGCTTGAACCCAGGAGGTGGAGGTTGCAGTGAGCAAAGATCGCACCACTGCCCTTCAGCCGGAGTGACAGAGTGAGACCCTGTCTAAAAAAAATAAAAATAAAAATAAATTAAGATAGGTTCTCACTATGTTGCCCAGACTAGTTTCTTTCTTTCTTTTCCCTCCCTCCCTTCCTTCCTTTCTCCCGCCCTCCCTCCTTTTTTTTTTTTTTTTTTCCAAAAGAGCCTTGCTCTGTTGCCCAGGCTGGAGTGCAGTGGCCCAATCTGCAAGCTCCACTTCCTGAGGCTAGCCTGGCCAGCCCAGACCAGTTTCAAACTCTTCAGCTCAAGCAAATCTCCTGCCTCAGCCTCCTGAGTACCTGGGGTTACAAGAACATGCCCCTATGTCCCACTTTCGTCAATCTCTTTTTGAACCTCAGTTTCCACATCTGTAAAATAGGGATAACAATATCTAGTTACTAAATTAGGGATTTTGTACACTTGTACATAGGCCTAAAAACCAATAAATGAGTATTCTGGCTGGGAGCAGTGGCTCATGTCTGTAATCCCAGCACTTTGGGAGTCCAAGGTGGGAGGATCGCTTGAGCCCAGGAGTGGAGATCAGCCTGGAACCTCACCTCATCTCTACAAAAAATAAAAATAAAAATAAAATAGCTGGGAGTGGTGGCACGTGCCTGTTGTCCCACGTACTTGGGAGGCTGAGGTGGGAGATCACTTGAGCCTGGGAGGTCGAGGCTGCAGTGGGCCATGATTGTGCCACTCCATTCCAGCTTAGTTGACAGAGTGAGACCCTGTGTCAAAAAACAAAACAGGCTGGGCACGGTGGCTCACGCCTGTAATCCCAGCATGTTGGGAGGCTGAGGTGGGAGGATCACGAGGTCAGAAGTTCAAGACCAGCCTGACCAACATGGTGAAACCTCGTTTTTACTAAAAAATACATCAGGAATTCGAGACCAGCCTGTCCAGTATGGTGAAACCCCATCTCTACTAAAAAATACAAAAATTAATCAGTTGTGGGGGCACACGCCTGTAATCCCAGCTACTCTGGAGTCTTAGGCAGGAGAATTTCTTGAACCTGGGAGGCAGAGGTTGCAGTGAGCCAAGATGGTGCCACTGCACTCCAGCCTAGGCAACAGAGTGAGACTCTGATAAAAAATAAATAAATAAATACAAAAATTAGCCGGGTGTGGTGGCACACACCTGTAGTCCCAGCTACTTGGGAGGCTAAGGCAGGAGAATTGCTTGAACCCGGGAGGCGGAGGTTGCAGTGAGCTGAGACAAAAAAACCTCAAAAATGTAAATCAGTATTTCAATTTGTGAGCTCTGAAAAATCAAAGCTTGTGCTTACAAATGACAACTAAATTTAGGAGTCATAGGTGCCACCAAAATGCTCAAACAATCTTTTGTGATTCCAATGACTTTGAGAAGTTTTTGTATAAAGCATGGGTAATGCTTTCAATTACTTTCTTCAAGAAATCCTACTACCTCAGCCTCCCAAGTATCTAGGGCTATCGGCACGGTCCACTACACCTGGCTAATTTAAATTTTTTTTTTTTTTTTGTAGAGCTAGGGGTATTCTTATGTTGCCCAGGATGATCTTGAACTCATGGACTCAATCATCCTCCTGCCTCAGCCTTTCAAGTAGCTGAGATTATAGGTGCATGGCACTATGCCCAGCTCCAAAATCGACTTTCTTATTCCTATCGCGGCTTCAGTGGTACCTAGATACTGTAAAAAGCATTCCCAGTTGGTGCACTGACAGAAATTAAACCCTGGATTTGCAGAAGTGAGTTGTGAATCCTGAATTATAACAATTCCCTGCAAAGTATGGCCACTCTGCAAAGCCCCTTTTGGGTGGACAGCCGGACTTTCGGTGTGTCTATCTAAGGGCTCTCCATCAAAAGGTAACAATTCACAAGTCTACACACAAACAAAAAAGACTAACATCAAATATTACATTCAGTTTTTATCGAAATTGTCTCCTCTTGAAAGAATTACATACATTGCACTTCTAGGTAGAGAAACACACCCACACGTACACAAGGATGTTTACTATAGAACTGTTGTTAGCAGTGAAAAATGAGAAACAACTTCTGTTATCATCAGTAGGGGGATGACTAAATAAAATGTAGCTCATTCACATAATGGAACACTATACAGTAGTTAAAATCGTGAACTGTCATATGTATCAACAGGGATAAATCTCTAAAACATAATGTTGAACGAAGAGCACAAGTCACAAAAGGGTATGCACAGTATGACACGATTTATGTCAAACACTATGATACGATACTACGTTCTATACTTTAAGTTTATAAGCAAATTGGTATGTGTGTATGTATGTATGTATGTATGTATGCATGTATTTAGATGAAGTTTTGCACTTGTTGCCCAGACTGGAGTGCAGTGGCACGATCTCAGCTCACTGCAACCTCCGCCTCCTGGGTGCAAGTGATTTTCCTGTCTCAGCCTCCCAAGTAGCTGGGATTACAGATGCCCACTGCCATGCCCAGCTAAGCAAATTAGTATTTCTAATACCAATTCCATACCTACTTAAGTAGTATTTAAAATATTTATCAGGAAGGATGTGTACCAAACTAAAAAATGATTATCTGTGGAAAGAAAGGAGAGATGCAGGTTGGGATGGTCGCCAAAGGGACTGTGACGGTTAATTTTATGTCAACACGATTGGGCCAAAGGGTACCTACATATTTGGTGAAGCATTATTCTTGGTGTGTCTGTGAGGGTGTTTTTGGAGGAGATTAACATTTGAATTGGTAGACTGAGTAAAGCCGATGGTCCTCCCCAATGTGGGTGGGCCTCATATAATCAGTTGAAGGCCTGAATAGAACAATCAGGCTGACCCTCCCAAAAGTAATGGGATAACTCCTACTACTTGACTCCTTGAGCTGAGACATTGGTCTTTTTCTGCCTTTGGACTCAAATGGAAATATTAGCTCTTGTTGGGTCTTGTGTTGGTTCTCAGAGTGGAACCACACCATTGACTCACCCTGGTCTCCAGCTTGCCAACTGCAGATCTTTGGACTTTCAGCCTCCATGATCATGTGAACCAATTCCTTATAACACACACACACACACACACACACACACACACACACACACACACAGAGTTTCTCTGGGGAATCATGGCTACTACAAAGACTTTAGCTTTATCTTTTTAATTTTTTTTTTAGCTTCATCTTTGTAATGTTCTGACTTTTTGAAAACATTTTTTTGAGACAGGGTCTTGCTGTGTGGCCCAGGCTGGAGTGCAGTGGCATGATCAGGGCCCGCTGCAGCCTCAACCTAACAGGCTCCAGCGATCCTCTTACCTCAGCCCCCTGAGTAGATGGAACTACATGTGCCACCATACCCACCATACCTGGCTAATTTTTTTTTTGAACTTTGGTAGAGACAAGGTCTCACTATGTTGCCCATGCTGGTCTTGAACTCCTGAGCTCAAGCAATCCTCCCACCTCAGCCTCCCAAAGTGCTGAGATTACAGGTGTGAGCCACTGTGCCTGGACTATTCTGACTTTGTAAAAGGAGAATGGATTCATGCATTGTATTTATCATTAACTCTATCTTCAAAGAACCAAAGTATGTCAAGCCTGTATTGTATTCCTAGGTAAGATATAATGAAACTGAAAGGTTAAATTATTGCCCCAGTCTTTCCCCTTAGCTCTTCCTGACACATTCACAGAGAAGTTGCAAAGACAAATGCAGCATTATAATATAAAAGTAGTATTTGGTACTCCTTGTTAAGACATAGAAATTTAAGGTATTATCATTTCCTGATTTTTCCTTCTCACCTTCTTTTCTTAGATCTTCCATACCAAAGGGGTGAGCTCACACACATTGAGGAAGAGAGTGGAGGCAACAAATGTCTCATAAACATGGGAATTAACTTCACGTTACTTTCAAGATTTGAGGATGTGCCAAAACTTGTCTGTCCCTCGGAGTGTGGAGTGAATACAACTTTGGAAATCATTGAGAATCAATGCTTTAGAAACATAATTTATGGGCACGGAAGCTAGACAGCAACATTTGCAGTGGAAAATTCCTCTAACTCCCAGGTTAAAGGAGGGGGATAATTATTCTGGAGAGGAAAAATGTACTTTGATACATGTAAGAGGAAGGCAGAAAAAATTTAAAATGGGGAAAAACTTTATGTGAATATTTATAAAATCCTGAAGTCTCTTATTGTTGAGGAAAAGTGTATCGACATGAAATCTATTTGGGAGAGTTTCCATTTTACAGGAAAAAAGGAATAAAGGTGGTTCTATTATCAACAGTGTTTTAAAACCCTCTTTCCACCAAATTAAGAAAAAGCTGCATCTTAGATCTTAGAAGGTCTGTGTAACTACCCGAATTTGTAAACAGGGACCGGTCTCCTTACCCTTCTCCCTCACTCCAAATCAATTGTTAGATCTATCTATCTATCTATCTATCTATCTATCTATCTATCTATCAATCAAGACAGACTCTCCCTCTGTCACTTGGGCTGGAATGCAGTGGCGTGATCTTGGCTCACTGCAACCTCTGCTTCCGGGTTCAAGAGATTCTCCTGTCTCAGCCTCCCTGAGTAGCTGGGATTACAGGTGCCCGCCACTATGCCCAGCTAATTTTTTGTATTTTTAGTAGAGGTGTGGTTTCACCATGTTAGCCAGGCTGGTAGGAACTCCTGACATCATGATTCACCCACCTTGCCCTCCCAAAGTGCTGGGATTACAGGTGTGAGCCACTGCGCCCAGCCTGTTTGACCTTTAGTAATAATTATGCATTAATCATTATTAATGTATTAATTATGTAATAATGTATTGATAATAATGTATTAATAATTAATAATGTTGTATTAGTTGTTATACAAAATGCCCTATTATACAAGTAGAATTATCCATCTTATCAAACTTGGTAGTTTATCAGAATAGTTCTGAAAGCTGTTTTCAGAATTTTTCCTTTTCCCTGATTAAGTATGACTTGCTTTAAGCAATTTTCCTTCCTTCCTTCCTTCCTTCCTTCCTTCCTTCCTTCCTTCCTTCCTTTCTTCCTTCTTTCTTTCCCTCCCTCCCTCCCTCTCTCCTTCCTTCCTTCTGCTTCGAGTAGCTGGGATCACAGGCACGCACCACTATGGCTAGCTAAATTTTTTATTTTTAGGGGGTTTCATCATGTTGGCCAGGCTGGTCTCAAACTCCTGACCTCAGGTGATCCATCCGCCTCGGCCTCCCAAAGTGCTGAGATTACAGGCATGAGCCACCGTGCCTGGCCTAAGCAATGTACTTTAAATGCATAAGCAACGGTATTACATTTAAGGAATTCCAAAATGAGTATGTGGACCTCTGGTTCGAGTTTGGCCATCATCTTTCAAGAGACCTTATATGGTGTTTACATGAAAGTATGCTAATAATATTTTACTGTGAGGTTTTCATTACTTTTATCTGTAGAATCTAATTTTTCTCAGACTCTATCATTGGGCTTTTATTAAATATCCTAGTGTATTTCAACCAAAATGAAAAAGGTTTTCTGAACTTCACATAATCTTTATTTTGCATTATTTGTATAAATATTTAAAATTACAATCAGAAGTTTTCATTACATTTAAGATCCAAGACAAATATTCTGCCTTCATATTATACCTTTTTCATTTCTTCTTTTTAAAAGTTTCTGTTTTAAAAATTATGAAATATCTGGGGCCGGGCGCGGTGGCTCACGCCTGTAATCCCAGCACTTTGGGAGGCCGAGGCGGGTGGATCACGAGGTCAAGAGATCGAGACCATCCTGGTCAACATGGTGAAACCCCGTCTCTACTAAAACTACAAAAAATTAGCTAGGCATGGTGGCGCGTGCCTGTAATCCCAGATACTCAGGAGGCTGAGGCAGGAGAATTGCCTGAGCCCAGGAGGCGGAGGTTGCGGTGAGCCGAGATCGCGCCATTGCACTCCAGCCTGGGTAACAAGAACGAAACTCTGTCTCAAAAAAAAAAAATAAAATAAAATAAAAATAAAAAATAAAAATAAAAATTATGAAATATCTCACATATACAGAAAAATATAGAGAACGATATAATAAACCCCCATATACACACCACCAGGCATTGTCAAATCTTAAGTTTCCAATGTTTATTGGAGATGTTTTTTTATTTTTTTCTTTGAGACACAGTCTCGATCTGTCACCAGGGTGGAGGACAGCTGGAGATGGGGTTTCATCATGTTGGCCAGGCTGGTCTCCAACTGTTGACCTCAAGTGATCTTCCTGTCTCGGTCTCCCAAAGATACAGTTGAAGTTTCCTAACTCCATTCATTACCCCTTTTTCTCTTTCTCAGAAGTAGACACAGTCATGGATTTGATGTCTTCATTTCCATGCATGTTTTTCATATTTTTATTATATATGTATTTATCCATAAACTATATAACATTGTTTTGCATATTCTAAGCTTTATATAAATGGTATCATACAATAAATAATAAAAGCAGTACAGCTCAGTGAATAAAAGTACAAACATTGGAGCCAGAGCTGGTCTGGAATATATGCTGTCCATGTTACTAGCTCCATGACCTTGGACAAATTAACCTCTCTGTGCCTCATTTAACTCATCTATAAAATGATAATTCATAATATAACTTACCTCATAAGGTTGTTTTAAGGATTAAAGGAGTTGATATGCAGACAACACAGAAAATTATTCTAAACATTGTGTTAGCTATTATTCTGCATTTTAGTTTTTTTTTTTTTTTTTTTTTTTTTGGAGACGGAGTTTCGCTCTTGTTACCCAGGCTGGAGTGCAATGGCGCGATCTCAGGTCACCACAACCTCCACCTCCTGGGTTCAGGCAATTCTCCTGCCTCAGCCTCCTGAGTAGCTGGGACTACAGGCACGTGCCACCATGCCCAGCTAATTTTTTGTAGTTTTAGTAGAGACGGGGTTTCACCATATTGACCAGGATGGTCTCGATCTCTTGACCTCGTGATCCACCCGCCTCGGCCTCCCAAAGTGCTGGGATTACAGGCTTGAGCCACCGCGCCCGGCCTGCATCTTAGTTTTTTACATGTTTTTGAAATTTATCCATGTTGATACATGTAGCATTCTTTTTCACTATTGTATTATATTATTGTATTATATTCCATCTTATGAGCATACTGCACTATATTTACCCACTCTTTTAAATGAAAATTTAGATTGCTGCTATTATAAAAATGCTGCAATAGGCCGGGCGCGGTGGCTCAAGCCTGTAATCCCAGCACTTTGGGAGGCCGAGGCGGGTGGATCACGAGGTCAAGAGATCGAGACCATCCTGGTCAACATGGTGAAACCCCGTCTCTACTAAAAAAACTACAAAAAATTAGCTGGGCATGGTGGTGCGTGCCTATAATCCCAGCTACTCAGGAGGCTGAGGCAGGAGAATTGCCTGAACCCAGGAGGCGGAGGTTGCGGTGAGCCGAGATCGTGCCATTGCACTCCAGCCTGGGTAGCATGAGTGAAACTCCGTCTCAAAAAAAAAAAAAAAAAAATGCTGCAATGGACATCTTTATACCTGTCTTCTTGTGCACCTATACAACAGAATTTCTGTAAAGTTCATCTTTAAATATTTCTAGAAAGATAATTTTTTTTTTTTTATGTGGAGCCTCACTCTGTCACCCTGGCTAGAGTGCAGTGGCGTGATCTCAGCTCACTACAACCTATGCCTCCTGGATTCAAGTGATTCCCCCGCCTCAGCCTCATGAATAGCTGGGACTACAGGTGCCTACCACCATGCCCAGCTAATTTTTTTGTATTTTTAGTAGAGATGGGTTTTCACCATGTTTGCTGGGATGGTCTCGATCTCCTGACCATCTCAGCCTGCCTCAGCCTCCCAAAGTGCTGGGATTACAAACGTGAGCCACCGCACCTAGCCATAGAAAGATAAATTTCTAAAAACTTATGGTTTTGATTTATTTTTCACAAGCAAAGGAACTATGTCTCATCCATTTCCCTGTCTTCAAAATCAAGTGTTTGTAACTTTCTAAACATTTGCAACTATCCTCTTGAGCATCAAGATCACAATTTGAAGGCCGGGCGCGGTGGCTCACACCTGTAATCCCAGCACTTTGGGAGGCCAAGGTGGGTGGATCACAAGGTCAAGAGATCGAGGCCATCCTGGTCAACAAGGTGAAACCCCATCTCTACTAAAAAAAAAAAAAAAAAAAAAAAATCACAATTCGGTTGAAGCAATGATGTCATGACAGCAACTTATCTTACATATTTTTGATTGCCTTTCAATTTTCATATACTGCTATTTGTAGACTGAAGGATATAGCCTGATTTCCAATCAAACAGCATACCATTTTTTATACAATATATAAAACACCTGATTGATCATTGTACTTCAAAGGTCTTTGAGCTCCATGTCACAACAGTTGTTACAAATGAATGTCTTTTCAAACTCTGTTTTGTTATTTCTTCTTGGGAAATGAGACTGAATTCATCAAGTGGGTGTTTTATTGGTCTTAACTTGCTGAATGGCAAGCTGTAAACCTTAAGAATGTTTCAACAACTCATAAAGGAATAAAGACCCCGATTTAAAAGTTTCTGATGATTGGGATCTTAAATAGACTACTAACCTCATTAAGTTTCATCTGGTAGTCTTTTTGAAAATTTATTTAATCATTTTCTCTTTTTAAAGGTTGTAGAAAATTTTTTTTTTTTTTTTCATTTTATTTATTTATTTATTTTTCTTTTGCCCCCCTCCCTTTTTTTTTTAATAGGGACAAAGAACTTGGGATAGCCACTATTTTTTTTTTTTTTTTTTTTTTGCTTTTTCTTGTACTACTAGTTGATACGCTTCTTTATGAATATCTAATTGGCTATGTTTTGCCCTGGAAAGTGACTTTAAATTGATTCTCAAAGTGTTCTATAAGCCATATTTAGCTCCGAAAGGATAAGACCTCAGTAAAGACTCCAAGGCTGATGTCATTTTCTAATTTGGCACCTAAACATTTGGATGTCCCACCCTCTGTGAAACAAGTCATCGACTTTCATTGTTGGTAGCCAGCTCTTCATTTACAGCTCTAAGAAAATGCATGTCAAGTTTTTTTTTTTTTTTGAGACGGAGTTTCGCTCTTGTTACCCAGGCTGGAGTGCAATGGCACGATCTCGGCTCACCACAACCTCCGCCTCCTGGGTTCAGGCAATTCTCCTGCCTCAGCCTCCTGAGTAGCTGGGATTACAGGCACGTGCCACCAAGCCCAGCTAATTTTTTGTAGTTTTTAGTAGAGATGGGGTTTCACCATGTTGACCAGGATGGTCTCGATCTCTTGACCTCATGATCCACCCGCCTCGGCCTCCCAAAGTGCTGGGATTACAGGCTTGAGCCACGGCGCCCGGCCCACATGTCAAGTTTTATAGCTCCGTAAATAAATCAAAAAGCATCTTTGAAAAGAAAGACTATATGAAAGGCGTTCCAAACCAATGGATATATCAAATATTTATTGATCGCCAAGTTTTATTTATTAAGCATCTACTGCACTAGACAGATGTTTCTACTCTTGAAATGAATAAACATACTAAGGTTGGCTAGGAAGCAGAAAACTATGATCTTGTATCCACTCTCTGTAAAATGTGTTCTCTAGTGGTGCCGAGAAACAGCCTAGGACTTGGGGATGAGGTGACTAGGGTACTGCTCCTGTTACTGAACAATGTGTTATACTGGGGAAGTTAATCTGTTGACTTTTTAGTGTCTTCCTTGAGAAGTGAGATAACTGGTATGGGTGCCCCTCTATATATCTTCCACATATTCTTCCAAATGAAGGGAAGAGACAAATGTGGAATGCAATATTCAAGAGAGACTTTATGCCAGGTGTGGTTGCTCACGTCTATAATTCCAGCACTTTGGGAGGCCGAGGTGGGTGGATCACTTGAGGTCAGGAGTTTGAGACCAGCCTGGCCAACATGGTGAAACCCTGTCTCTAATAAAAATACAAAAATTAGCCAGGCGTGGTGGCAGGTGCCTGTGATCCCAGCTATTCTGGAGGCTGAGGCAGGAAAATTGCCTGAACCTGGGAGGCAGAGGTTGCAGTGAGCCGAGATCATACCATTGCACTCCAGCCTGGGCAACAGACTGAAACTCCGTCTCAAAAAAAAAAACCCCAAAAAAGAGACTTTGTGGGGAATATGAGGCTTGACAAAGTCCAATGAAGGATTCAGAAGCTTGGGAAGCAAGCATTATGTCTAGGCACAGCTAAATTGGTTCCTGCTGCTAGGTATGTGATTACTTTTAGTTTATGGCATATAACAAATAACTACAAAGCTAGGATAATGTATATATTTACCTACTTCCTTGGGAAGACAAGTTTGAAAGATGCTTCTGGTGATTAGAGGATGAGAAAAGATGGCATATTAAAATATGTTATCATTATTAGGTACTTTTTACTAGGTTTTTGTTTTTGAGATAGGGTCTGGCTCTATCATCCAGGCTTTAGTGCAGTGGCACAATCTTGGCTCACTACAGCCTCCACCTCCTGGGCTCAAGCCATCCTCCCAAGTCAGTAACTGGGACTACAGGCACATGCCACCACATCTGGTTAATTTTTGTATTTTTAGTACAGAGGGGGTTTTGCCATCTGGGCAACATGGTAAAACCCCCTCTCTACTAAAGTGATCCACTAGCTCTATCTACTAAAGTGATCCACTAGCTTCGGCCTCCCGAAGTGCTGGGATTACAGGACTGAGCCACTGTGCCTGGCCATTTTTTTTTTTTTTTTTTTTGAGACGGAGCTTCGCTCTTGTTGCCCAGGCTGGAGTGCAATGGCGTGACCTCGGCTCATCACAACCTCTGCCTCCCAGGTTCAAGTGATTCTACTGCCTCAGCCTCCCAAACATGGGATTACAGGCATGCACCACCACGCCTGGCTAATTGTTTGTATTTTTAGTAGAGACGGTGTTTCTCCATGTTGGTCAGGCTGGTCTTGGACTCTCTACCTCAGGTGATCTGCCTGCCTCGGCATCACAAAGTGCTGGGATTACAGGTGTGAGCCACCACACCTGGCCGTGCCTGGCCTTATCACTAATTTTTTTTTTTTTAATCAATCAACTCAGGTTAAAAACAAAATAGATTAACCCATCAATTATAATAACACACAAAAGATTAATAAATCTGGACATGATCTTTGAATGACATTCCTGACAAATATGTTTTAACTACTGGCTCTCCTGGCAAGGGGAAATAGACTGGTCTCTAGTGTTTGCCGATTTCCATGGTATAAGTACTCCCATCATGGCTGATTTCAAGCTATCAACCTGAAATCACTGAACCAGAGTTGGGAAGACATGTGTACCATCAATTCTAGTGAGATGGTGCTAGCAGACTGTAACACACTGCCACTGTATATAAGGTATGCATAAGGAATATATTTATATTACCTTTCTTTCTGAACCATTTGAGGATAAGATGCAGACATAATGCCCTTTTTACCCCTAAATACTTCAGCAGGTACTTCTTAAGAATAAAGACATCCTCCTACATAACCACAATGTAATTGTCAAAATCAGGGAAATAACACTAATTCAGTATTATTAGGCTGGGCATGGTGGCTCATGCCTGTAATCTCAGCACTTTGGGAGGCCAAGGCGCATGGATCACTTGAGGTCAGGAGTTCAAGACCAGCTTGGCCAACATGGTGAAACCCCATCTCTACGAAAAATACAAAAATTAGCTGGTGTGGTGGCATGCACCTGTAATTCCAGCTACTGGGGAGGCTGAGGAACAAGAATGGCTTGAACCCGAGAGGCGGTGGTTGCAGTGAGCCGAGATGGCATCACTGTGCTCTGGTCTGGGCGACAGAGCAAGACGTCTTCAAAAAAAAAAAAGTTTGGTCCAGGATCTAATCCAGTACTGCTATATATTTGAGATAAATGTATTTTCTCAGAAGTTTCTATCCTTAGCACTCTTCTACTTTGCAAACCTCCACTCATCCTCTCTTCACACCTCTTAATCTTTCCACAAGCAGTTCTAGCATTAATTTCTAGTGTCTAACATTAGAAGTGCTATCAGCATATAGCAGTAAACTTGCTACCAATGACAGACATCAAATGCTGACAGTGGTGATAGTGTTTGAATTCTGTTTCTCTGCTTTTTTCCATTTTTTTTTCTTTTGCTCATTTTCCTTTTTTATTGACAACCATGGCTAAGGCCAATAGCGTTTGAATTTTACTTAATGTTGGTAGTTACGGTAATACTTCACTTAAACTCAAATAGTCTTTATCGTTATTAATATTAGTGTCCTTCTTAATTATTAGTATGACCTTGGCTTTATAGGCTTGTATGTGTACCAATAAGAGAGTCTTGTTGGAGGTTCTGGGCAATATTAATTTTAACCAAATCACTTTCAGCAATATGGGGAAGGAGCCAAAAAATATTCGTTGTTGGGGGTAGGGTCTGTTTTTTCTGTTAACAGCAATGCTTCTGTTTCCATAAGTCTGAGTTGATAGGTCTGCTTGTGCCTTGATAAGTGTTTTGTTGTTGTTTATTAAATGTCTGCACTGAAAAAATAATGCAAATGTCATCTGTCTACACAAACAAACCCTATGACATGTTTACTGAATACAGGTAACTCCAGGACCAATGGCAGCGTTAAGTGGTGATATCATTAGTTTCTGATAGGAACCAATTATTTTGGCTAGTATTTCTCAAATTATTTAGGTAGAAGGTAGTTTTTCCTTGAAATTTCCAGATATCCATAAGTTTCAACTTTGCTTCCATGAAGACACCACCATTCAGTGAAGGCTGTGCCTCTACATGCAAAAATACACAAAAAAGGAAAACTGAATGGATTATCAAAGACAAAAAGAAGTTTTTGCCTGTAGTTATCATCTTGTTTCAGGCTAAAAAACATATACACCTCATCTAAACCCTGGGTACATTTTGACTGCCACTGCTTAGTTCAGCTCCATCACCCCTCAGACTGTGTATGTCTTTCCAGTACATCACACAGATCCACACCTTTCTAAAATGTCAATCTGAAAATGTAGCTTGCATGGCTCTCTATTGCCTGCTAGATGCCAAAGTCCTTCCTCAGCACTGCATACAAGGGCCCTCTATGATTAGGCTCTTGCCTATGTCTCCAGCACAAACTTCTCCAGTTCTTTGTTTTAGTATTTCAAATTATGTATTTATTTTTTAAGAGACAGGGTCTTATGCTAAGTGAGATAAACCAGACACAAAAGGACAAAAAAAAAAAAAAAAAAGACAGGGTCTTGCTCTGTTGCCCAGGCTGGAATACAGTGGTGTGATCATACCTCACTGCAACCTTGAACACCTGGGCGACAGTGATCTTCCTGCCTCAGCCCCAGCTTTTTTAATGTGCGTGTTTTTTTTTTTTTTTTTTTTTTAAGACAAAGTTTTGCTCTTATTGCCCAGGCTGGAGTGCTATGGCACGATCTTGGCTCACTGCAACCTCTGCCTCCTGGGTTCAAGCGATTCTCCTGCCTCAGCCTCCCAAGTAGCTGGGATTACAGGCACCTACTACCACACCTGGCTAATTTTTTCTTTTTTTTTCTTTTTCTTTTTTTTTTTTTTTTTTTTTTTTT
>NW_022437042.1:7327656-7328793 GCF_009761245.1 Sapajus apella
CCGCGCCCGGCCTTTTTTTTTTTTCTTGAGATGGAGTTTTGCTCTGTTACTCAGCTGGAGTGCACTGACTTGATCTCAGCTCACTGCAACCTCCACCGCCTGCATTCAAGCGATTCCCCTGACTCAGCCTCCCGAGTAGCTGGGACTACATGTGCGTACTACCATGCCCCACTAATTTTTTGTATTTTAGTAGAGATGGGGTTTCACCATGTTGGCCAGGATGATCTCAATCTCCTGACCTTGTGATCCACCTGCTTCAGCTTCCCAAAGTGCTGGAATTACAGGTGAAAGCCACCGTGCTGGGCCCATTTTTGCATTTTTTTCTTTTTCTTTTTTTTTCTGTCACTCTTAGGATGTGTTTAAGTTACTCCATTTTTGCATTTTTTAAGAGACGGGTTTCACCACATTCGCCAGGCTGGTCTTGAAGTCCTGACCTCAGGTGATCCGCCTGCCTCAGCCTCCCAGAGTGCTGAGATTGCAGGCATGAGCCACTGCTCCTGTCCAGTTTTTTTTTAACTTTTTTAAAATTTGAGACAGGCTGGAATGCAGCGGCATGATCATGGCTCACTGCAACCTCCGCCTCCTGGGTTCAGTAATTCTCCTGAGTAACTGGGACTACAGGCATACACAATTACGCTGGGTTAATTTTTGTATTTTTAGTAGGGATGGGGTTTCGCCATATTGGTTAGGCGCCCAGCTAATTTTTGTGATGCAGTTTCACCATGTTGGCCAGGCTGGTCTTGAACTCTTGACTTCAAGTGATCTGTCCGCCTCGGCCTCCCAAAGTGCTGGGATTATGGGTGTGAGCCACTGAGTCTGGCCTAATTTTTAAATTTTTTCTTTTTTTTTTTAAGAGACGGAATTTCACCATGTTGGTCAGGCTGGTCTTGAACTCCTGACTTCAGGTGATCCACCTGCCTCTGCCTCCCAAAGTGCTGGGAGTACAGGCTTGAGCTACCACGCCCGGCCTAATTTTTTAATTAAAAAATTTTTTTTTTTTTTTGGCTGGGCGCGGTGGCTCAAGCCTGTAATCCCAGCACTTTGGGAGGCCGAGGCGGGTGGATCACGAGGTCAAGAGATCGAGACCATCCTGGTCAATATGGTGAAACCCCGTCTCTACTAAAAATACAAAAAAAA
>NW_022437042.1:7328893-7346942 GCF_009761245.1 Sapajus apella
ATGTTGGTCAGGCTGGTCTTGAACTCCCAATCTCAGGTGATCCACCTGTCTCGGCCTCCCAAAGTGCTGAGATTACAACCATAAGCCACCATGCCTGGCATAAATTTTTAAATTTTTTGTAGAGACAGGGTCTCCCTATGTTGCCCGGGCTGGTCTTGAACTCCTAGGCACAAGCAATCCTGCCTCAGCTTCCTAAAGTGCTGCGATTACAGGTGTGAGTCACGGCGCCCAGCCTGCAAGTGATTTAGTTTGCTCTGAATGCATGGCATAATGAACAGGGAGTAGCTGTTTGTTCATTCATTCTTTTTTTTTTTTTTTTTTTTTTTTTTGAGACGGAGTTTCACTCATGTTACCCAGGCTGGAGTGCAATGGCGCGATCTCGGCTCACCGCAACCTCCGCCTCCTGGGTTCAGGCAATTCTCCTGCCTCAGCCTCCTGAGTAGCTGGGATTACAGGCACGCACCACCATGCCCAGCTAATTTTTTGTATTTTTGGTAGAGACGGGGTTTCACCATGTTGACCAGGGTGGTCTCGATCTCTTGACCTCGTGATCCACCCGCCTCGGCCTCCCAAAGCGCTGGGATTACAGGCTTGAGCCACCGCGCCCGGACTTCATTCATTCTTTCAATCATTCAACAAGTCTTTTTTGAGCACCTATCCTATTTCAGGCTTTATACTAAGGGCTGAGAATGCAACAATGAACATTACCTCAGTAGAGTTCACAGTTATGAATGATGAGATTTGGATACAACTGTGGAAGGCACTGAAAGCTACCCGAAAGTTTCTTCAGATCCTCACTACTCAGACTATGGACTTTAGACCAGCAACATGGGAGTGTACAGGAAGTTTGTTAGAAATGCAAAGTCTCAGCCAGGTAGGCGTGGTGACTTGTGCCTGTAATCCCAGCACTTTGGGTGGTGGTGGCAGGCGGATAGCTTGAGCCCAGGAGTTAGAGACTAGCCTGGGGAACATGGTGGAAATCTCTCTCTTAAAAGTGCAAAAAAACAAAAACAAAAACAAAACTTAGCTGAGTATGGTGGCAGGTGCCTGTAGTCCCAACTACTGGGGAGGCTGAGATGGGAGAATGGCTTGAGCCCAGGAGGTGGACGTTCCAGTGAGCCGAGATTGTGCCATTGCGCTCCAGCCTGGGTGACATAGTGACACCCTGTCTCTACACAACACACACATACACACAAGAAATGCAAAGTCTTAGGTTCTGCTGTAGCCACAGACTTACAGAATCAGAACTTGCATTTCAGCAAGATCCCTAGGTGATTCTTATGGATATTAGTGTTAGAGGAACATTGTTGTAGGCCAACTGAGACAACAAGAGAGTATGTACATTGGTCATTAAGTAAAAAAAAAAAAAAAGAAAAAGAAAAAAAGAGTATGTAAATGAATGAGTTAGAGTAAGCAAGAAAATAAGAGAGCTAGTAAGCATGCATAAAAATAAGGAAGTAATCTAATCAGGATTGGATTGGATGTGAAAGAAACTGGATCTGGGACTACTATTGTAGTTAGATGAGAAGTGGAAGGGGCTGCCGGCGCGGTGGCTCATGCCTGTAACACTTTGGGAGGCTCGGGCAGGTGAATCATTAGGTCAGGAGTTTGAGACCAGCCTGGCCAATATGGTAAAACCCCACCTCTACCAAAAATACAAAAATTAGCCAGGCAGGGTGACACATGCCTGTAGTCCCAGCTACTCGGGAGGCTGAGGCAGGAGAATTGCTTGAACCTCGGAGGCGGAGGTTGTAGTGAGCTGAGACCGTGCCACTGCACTCCAGCCTGGGTGACAGGGTGAGACTCAGTCTCAAAACAGACAAACAAAAGATAGAGCCTCGGTTCCATTAACTCATACTAGGAACACTGTATATCATTAAAAGTAAAAAAAAAAAAAAAAAAAAAAAATCAGCAAATCTAGTAATATGGTATTTAAGATGTCTTACAAGGTGCCAGTTATTTGTTTTAGACAAGGGTTATTGGTATGTCTATTTCCTGTTACAGATACAGGTCCAAGGTCTATTCCTAAGTATTGCAGCATCAGGCCCTTAATCATGTAAGTTCATAGGGGCAATGATAAGGATCTTGGAAATTAAGTCATTATATCCAGGTTTACAAAAAGCTGATTTGTAAACCACAAATTCAATTTATTAATTTGCAATGGAGTAATTATTTTTCCACTAACCAGATAATTTTTTCATTTATTACCAGTGCCTTTTTTTTTTTTTTTTTGAGACAGGGTCTCAGTTTGTCTTTCAAGCTGGAGTGCAGTAGTGCAATCTCAGCTCACACCGTGACCCCCAAGGCTCAAAAGATTCTCCACCTCCAGGGCTCAAACCATCCTACCACCTCCGTCTCCAGAATAGCTGGGACTACAGGAGCACGCTACCATGCCTGGCTGGTCTCAAACTCCTGGATTCAAGTGATCCTCTCACCTCAGCCTCCCAAAGTGTTGGAATTGCAGGCATGAGCCAACGTGCACAGTCCCAGTGTTAAAATTTTTATTACAATTTATTCATTTTGAAATAGTTTAGGACTCATAAGAAGTAGCAAAAATAGTAGAGAGAATTTCCACATACCCTTCACAAAGCTTTGTCCCAATGATAACCATAACCATAGCACCTTGTCAAATCCAGGAAATTGACAATACAACACAATCAACTCAAATGCAGACCTTATATGGATTTCACCAGGTTTTCTCATGTACTTATGTGTGTATTTGTAGTTCTCTAAAATTTTACCACCTGTGGATTTGAGCAACCATCACCAAAATCAGGATGCACAAGTGTTCCGCCACCACAAAAAACTCTCTCATGTAACCCCTTAATACTCAGTCTCTTCCCAATCCTAATTCTTGTCAACCTCCGATCTGTCCTGCATAACTATAATTTTTCATTTTGATGATATCATATAATGGAATCATTGTAACTCTTTTGAGATTTTTTTCCCCACTAAGCATAATACCCTTCAGATCCATGTAAGTTTACTGTATGTATCAATAGTTTATTTATTTATTTAGAGACAGAGTTTTGCTTGTCGACTAGGCTGGAGTGCAGTGGCTTGATCTCAACTTACTTCAACCTCCGCCTCCCAGGTTTAAGCAATTCTCCTGCCTCAGCCTCCCGAGTAGCTTGGATTACAGGTGCCTGCCACCTTGCCTAACTAAATTTTATATTTTTAGTAGACGGAGTTTCACCATGTTGGGCAGGGTGGTCTTTAACTCCTGACCTCAGGTGATTCACCTACTTCGGCCTCCCTAAGTGCTGGGATTACAGGTGTGAGCCACTGTGCATTGCCAAGAGTTTCTTTTTATTGCTGATTTGTATTCCATTCCATGATGGAACCAGTTTGCTTAACTGTTCACCGGGTAACAGATATTTTGGTTGTTTTCTGGTTTTGGCTATCACAAACAAAAGCTGCTCTAAGTACTTGTGTGTAGGTTTTTGTGCAAACATAAATTTTCATTTGTTTGGGATAAATGCTCAGGAGTGATATTGCTGGATCAGATGGTAAGTATGTATTTAACTTTGTAGGAAAGTGACAAACTGTTTTCTGGAGCAACCAGTGTAAGATCTTAAAGCTTCCATAATTAATACATGGTCACTGTAAAAAAAAAAAAAGAATAAAATAAGGTGGAAATGAACAAAATGAAAAGTAGAATGACAAGTCATGGATCTGTACTGCCTCTTTCCTGAGTAGTAACTGTTGTTAGGTTTCAAGTATATTCAAGAATGTTTTGGCTGGGCGTGGTGGCTCATGCCTGTAATCCCAGCAGTTTGGGAGGCTAAGGCAGGAGGATTGCTTAACATCTGGAGTTCATAACCAGCCTGGGCAACACAGTGAGATGCCGTCTCTACAAAAAAAATGTTTTATGCATATGCAAGCACATACATGTATATATAAATATATATATTCTAAAATGAGATCACACTATACAGGTAATTGTAACTTGATTTTTTCTCATATCTTAGAATATGTGCAATATTAATAAATATATACGTGTTTTAATGGTCGGCATAGGACTCCATTGTATGGACATATAATTTCTTCACTCAGTCCCCTGATTGCCATTTCTATTGTCAGTTTCTATTACAAAGCTATAATGAAAATCTTTCCATATGTATTTCTGTGTAACTTTGTATATTTACTTATTTATTACCTGGTAACTTTCATTTTTTTTTTTTTTTTTTTTTTTTGAGACGGAGTCTCACTCTTTCACCCAGGCTGGAGTGCTGTAGCATGATCTTGGCTTACTGCAACCTCCGCCTCCTGGTTTAAAGTGATTCTCCTGCCTTAGCCTCCCAAACAGCTGGGACTGTAGGTGTGTGCCACCATGCCTGGCTAATTTTTTGTATTTTTAGTAGAGACAGGGTTTCACCTCCTGAACTTGTGATCCACCCATCTTGGCCTCCTGAAGTGCTGGGATTACAGGCGTGAGCCGCTGTGCCCGACCATCCGGTATAATTTGTATAAGCATATCTCTACGGTAGACTTCTAGAAACGGAATTACTAGGTCAGTTTTACATTTAACTGCTCTGAGATACTTTCGACTTTTTCTTCAGTTTTTTTTTTTGTTTTTTTTTTTCGAGACGGAGTTTCGCTCTTGTTACCCAGGCTGGAGTGCAATGGCACGATCTCGGCTCACCACAACCTCCGCCTCCTGGGTTCAGGCAATTCTCCTGCCTCAACCTCCTGAGTAGCTGAGATTACAGGCACGCACCACCATGCCCAGCTAATGTTTTGTATTTTTAGTAGAGACGGGGTTTCACCATGTTGACCAGGATGGTCTCGATCTCTTGACCTCGTGATCCACCCGCCTCGGCCTCCCAAAGTGCTGGGATTACAGGCTTGAGCCACCGCGCCCGGCTTTTTCTTCAGTTTTAACAATGTTCATAGAGATGGGGTTTTGCCATGTTGCCCAGGCTGGTCTCGAACTCCTGGGCTCAAGTGATTCTCCTGCCTTGGCCTCCCAGTGTTAGAATTGCAGATGTGAGCCACCACACCGGGCTGTTTTTTTTTTTTTTAAAGTTTATTTATTTATTAAACTTTACTCTTCCCTCAATGATATATGAGAGTTTTTAGTTCTTTACCCACACTAAGTATTATCAACATTTTAAATCTCTGGCAATCTGGTAGGAGAGGTTGTATTTAATTTGCATTTCTTAGTGGCAAATGAAGTTAAGCACTATTTTTTTTTTTGAGATGGAGTTTCACTTTTGTTGCCCAGTCTGGAGTGCAATGGTGCTATCTCAGCTCACTGCAACTTCTGCCTCCCGGGTTCTAGCAATTTTTCTGCTTCAGCCTCCCTAGTAGCTAGGATTACAGGTGCCTGTCACCACGCCCAGCTAATTTTTGGTATTTTTAGTAGAGACAGGGTTTTACTATGTTGGCCAGGCTGGTCTTGAACTCAGGCTGGTCTTGACTTCAGGCGATCCACCTGCCTCAGCCTCCCAAAGCACTGGGATTATAGGCGTGAGCCACTGCGCCAGGCTGAGCACTATTTTATATATGTATTAGTCACCTGTATTTCATCTCGAACAAGTAGCCTATATCCTTTGTCCATTTTTCTGTTTTTTTTTTTTTTTAGAGACAGCATCTCACCTTGTTGGCCAGGATGGTGTCGAACCCCTGACCTCAGGTGATCCACCCAACTCAGCCTCCCAAAGTGCTGGGATTACAGGTGTGAGCCACCGTGCCCGGCTCCTTTGTCCATTTTTCTACTGGAATTTTAAATTTTACCTTGTTGATTTTGATAGTTCTCTGTATCTTAAATAAATTAGCTTTTTTCATCCATATAGCAAATTATTTTCTCACAGTTCCTAGCTTATCTTTTGACTTTGTTTCTGGTATCTTGGTATATATAATTTTTAATTTCTGTGGACTCAAATTTATTTATCTACCTTTAGGTTTCTGGGTTTTAGGTTATGTTTAGAATGGTGTTTGAAAATATAAAAAATATACATATGTTGTTCAGAGGAGAAGATTATCTGGAAAACCTAATTTATAATCAGAAGTTTGTTCCATTTGCACAGAGTTAGAGCAAAGAGAACTATGGGATGTTTTAGTCTTCCTGTGGTAAACCTGGAGGATTATCTTTGCTATACTGTGGCATATAAATCTCTAGTGACCAGAACATTTGTGCATCAAATAGTGTCTTGCCCTTTATATAGTATCAAATGTTTCCAAGTTTTAACTATTCAACTCCCCGTTTTCACTATTTCTTATTAGGCACCCAAAGCCTTTATAATGGTTTTCTCATGAAGGACATGTTACAAAGATTATTTTCCATCAGTTACATATTTCATTTGATGGCATTTTCTCAGTTCGTTCTCACATTCAAAGGGTGAATTGTTTAGGTTTTTCAGTACCCCACGAAATAAACTCCACTCCTTAGGACTGGGGCTCCTAGCATTCTGTACATAGTGAAGTCTTGATATATATTTTTTGAAAGAGCTTTAACAAAAAAATAATGGTTACTGTAAAATATTCTTAAATATCAGTACAAAAATGCTACAAAATTTGTTTCTGATGTTACATCAGTTTGTTATTAATTTTCAGTGGTATTTTTCACAAAATGAAAGCATATCTGCTAAACAGAAGAGCTTTTTAGTTTTGTTCTAAGCATAAAATTGTTTAGAATCTTGGTTGCTACACAGATAATTAACTGAAAACACAAATTTATAAAATAGATAAAAAACCATTTGTACTATGTACTATAAATGTGATGTTTGGAGCAGAAAATTAGTGGTTTTCAGTTAATACTAAGACAGGAAATCATTTAATATCAATTGAGATTAACTTGGCACAATTGAACTAAATTAATGTAAAAATGACTTGGTACACGGCCCAATTTTTCTATTACTTCAAGTGGAATTTTGCATTAACTTATATAACTCTGTAAATTTTCCATTACTCTCTATTTAATGTTCTAGCTGCATCATTCTGTAACTCGAATCTATTAAACTGTATAGCATTCTACCAAAGATGGTCTATAAAAGAAATGGAAATTTATTTTGAATAGTATTCCACTCCTCAAAGCTTTAGAGGTAAGTAAAAACGTCTCAGATTTTACTTCTTGTTATTGACATTTAGACGTTTCTGTTTAACTTTTATTGTCCAGTTGATTAAATATACTATAACTCTTTTTGTAAAGTTGCAGAAAAAACAATAAGCAGAGAGGAAGAGAAAGAAACTAATGAGATACAGAAGGAATACAATTTAAGGACTGAAAATAATCGTTATTTTGCATTAGGAATGTTAAAAGTGATATCGGAGCGAAGGCTTCGTTATTTACACAGGACTTGCCTATTTCCCATTTGGAAAATTTGTCATGAATACGTTTTATTCCATTCTAATTGAAATGTAATTTAATATTAAATATTTTATCGAAAATTTCAAAAAAGGAACACAAACGAAGACTTCTTAAGCAAACACTTATTTTATGAATCTACGAACTTCTGTCAACAGCAATGGAGACGTTGTAATAGGTCACTTCTTCCTGTCCAAGGAAAAAGCGGAGCTTTTGAGGGGATAGGCCCTTCCCGAGTTTTTCTCCCCTGAGTAAAGAACTCTTGGCGGTCAAAGGTTCACTACACTGGATTTGAAACAAACAAAAAAATAAGGCTGACAAGGACTTGAGTTAACAGGGGTCGGAGGAGCAGAAAGGTTCTTTTTGCACTTCAAACATCTTGGGGGAGGGTTGGGAAGGCAGGATGCGAGGTAGCCAAAATTCCTAACAATTTCGCGCGGCCGCCCCCGCCCAGGAAGGCAGTGGATGCGCGGTGGAGGCGGGGTAGGTCCCCCTCCACTCCTTTTGCCCAAATTTCGATTTCCCTCCACTTCGCTCATTCCTATCTCTTCCCCTGCCTGGAGAGTGGCGAACAAATTGGGCGAGGGCCCGGCCTAGCCTACTAGTCCAGTTCCTTAGGACTCCTAGACCCTGGAGACACAGACCACGTTTTCTCGGAGACGGGACCAGTGGGCTGTAAAGCAAAAAAATTTTTCTTTCTTTTCCAGGGCCAGGTCTTCCTGGTAGAGAATCAGCTCGCTCTCTCTCCACACCCGAAGCAAAAAACAAAACAAAACCAACCTCTCCTCCGCCCCCGATCTAGTCCAAGCATTCTCATTAAACCGCTTAGGATCAGGTGCCAGAGTTAAGCGAGTTGGGTTCTTTTGGTGGGAAGGGGTAGGGACAAGGGGACATTGGTGGTCCGGGATGGAGGGCCGCAGGCCCCTCGCCGGGGCGTGTCAGAAGAGGGGACTTCGAAGAGTGATGCCTGACTGGGCTGCCACCTTAGGGCCGCGCGAGGGGCGGAGGGGCCAGGGAACGAGTCCCCGAGCGAGCCCGGCCGGCCTCTGAATTCCCACGGCCCAGGCTCCGCAGGATATTCCTACCGGCCTCCCGTCGACACCCCACTAAAGACAGAAAAACCGCGGCTCGATCCGGTCCGCGGCGGAAGCGCGGCCAAACGACAGAGTAAGTCAGGCGCGAGCACGGCACCTTGTTTACCCCACTCGGCGGCGCGCCCCTGCCGGCGCCTGGTTTGCGGGCGGCGTCGGAGACGCTGAACCCGGGAGTCAGTCGGCCACGATTGGTCGGCGACTGGGAGGAGGACGCTGGGTGGGAGGGCTGGAAGCCAGGCATTACAGTGGCAGCTCTCTGCCGCTAGATGGCGCTCCCTCCCAACGGGAGCGGGGCGCGGGTTCGTGGCCGACAGATGGCGCCTGCGCGTTCCATTCGCCTCCAAGTCGCCGAAGAGCGAACACCCCAAACAATCCCGAAGCGCCACCAAAAAAAAAAAAAAAAAAAAAAAAAAAAAAAAAAAAAAAAAAAAAAACCCCCCCGGATCCGACCGCCACTTTCAAAACCCCCCACCGCTCTAGAACCGCGGGAGCTTCCGTCCCTGAGTAGAATTCGAGGGTGTAAAGAAGAGGAAGGGGAAAAATATCTTGTACCAGCCCAGGGGTGAAGAAGCCCCCGGCCTGAGAAAGAAGGAGGAGTGGGGGAGGCGAACAGTCTCGTTGCTGCCTCTGTGTACGCTGAGGGGGGAGGTAAGTTATAAAATGGCGGAGGCGAAGCTTCTAGAAGTTTGGAGGGGCACCCGGAGGGCGCGGGGCCCACCGTGAGGTGTGTATGGTTGAAACAGGGCGAGAGAGAGGAGTTGGGAGGGAAAGAGGTTGGGCACTCTGTTGCCACTGAATTTCCCCTCTGCTTCCTTCGTCCCTACGGGGGGCAACCATGGATCGGGGGCAGAGTCCAGGCGGGAGGATCTTCCTCGCCCGCGCGGCGCCCCCAGCCCTTTCTCCCTTCTTCCCCCAAGTCGCTACCCCAACACTTCCAAGGAACTTCCAGCCCCCCTTCCTTCCTACCTCCTACTCCTAGAGTGGCTTTCTACCGTAGAGCTCTTCTTTTCGACTACCCTCGCTGAAGATTTTCTCTTCCTTCCCTCGCCCAACTCTCCCTCGGGGCCTCTACGGAGACCCCCCCCATGGGTGGCCCAAAATGGAGAACGCGGAGCAGCGCAAGATGGAGGCTCCGCTTCTCTGTGTAGCAGTAGATTTAGGTTCCTTTTCTCCGTCAGGCTCTTAAGCCTAGGAGAGCCCGAACTGGAGGTGGGGTGGGGTGCGAGCCGTAGTCAGGGGAGGAAAGCCGGGGAGGCTGTGGTTGGGGTGGGGGAGAGCGCGGTGTCGCGGTGAGGGGAAGGCAGAGCAAAATGGTGGTGCTGGGAACCTGGGGGGAGGGGAGAAAGGAGGCTCAGTTGTGTATATTTGGGCCTCGGACCGAGGGAGGCGAGGGAAAATCTACTCTGATCACACCCCTCCCTCGTGCCCCCTCCCTTCTCCCTTCCCCTCCTTCCTTCCCTCCCTCCCCCCTCCCTCTCTCTCTTCCTCCCTTCCTAGAGAGGGAACAACATTCATGTGACGGGCCCCTCTGCTTCTCCCCCGCCCCATCATCTCCAGCGCGTGGTGGGGGAACTGCTGGGGAAGGCGATTGGCATCGATCTCTCCATCCCTTCCGAGGCCCGACTTCGGTCAGTTTTCTTCGGGCAACAATTTTCGAAATCGGCTGGGGTCTGGCGGTGTTGGCCCCCGCGCGCAGACCTTGCCCCGAAGGGGGCCCTGCCTGCCTGGCATGGGCGGAGGGGGGAAGGGCGGGAGTGGAAGGCTGTTTGTTGGGGGGTTTTGGCGCCACTTTTGTTTTAGTTTTAGTGCTGCTTTTCATTCCCACCCCCACCCGCACTGTCTTTCTCAAGGCACGAACTGAGCTGATCCTTGCCCCAGGTAGGCAGCCTGTGCGTTTTCACTCCACACTTTTATTCTTGCTCGGGGTCGACTTTCTTTTTTCTTCTCCCTTGGATCCGGAGATCTGCGGACGGCGATTTTGGGACGAAAAGGGTCGGATGGGCCGTGGGAGAGAGAAGGTGTGGGAAACAGCATCAAGTAGTTCCGCAAAACTTTGAGCCCTGTTCCCATTTTCTTTTGGCCTAGAATCGTGAACGTATTGTTGATTTCGGCCTTTTTTCCCCCCGTCGCGAGAATGTCTTGTTTTGCCTTTAGTTTTTTTTAATAAACCGCTGCACTTTGGACATTTAGTTTCCGCTCCCCTTTGGTGCATATGTCGTTTTATTTTTAATCCTTAACTGGAATGGGTTATCGTGTGATTTTTTTTTTCGTGCTTCAGTGCTCGGCTTTAATTTTTAATATTGCATTAGTAGTTTCATCCGGTTTGTGAGACTTTCTCTTCCGTGGCCTAGAATGTTTTTTATGTTGTTGCCTATCACCCCTCTTCCCTCTCCCTCCTCCTTTCTCTTGGGTGTAGTTTTTAAATTGAGAGCCATGGTGTTGGATAAAATGGTAATTTACAGTTTGCGTGATATATCTATTGGAAACTTTTGATCTGTAAGGTTAGATTTAAGTAAACGAGACGCTTGTGTTGGTTTGCAATGGTTCCTTAAAATGCGCGGGCCACCCCCACCTCCCACCGTAAAGCCCTATCTTCCCTTCACACTGGAGTGTAAATTCCATACCCCTTTTCTCCCACGGACCGCCGTATTTCACAGCAGCCACACCCTGTATTTGTCTCTGTGGATTGGTCTCATTATCAGCTTAATTTAGTGACTCTTAAACCACCATGATGGGACTTGCTTAAGCACGAAGCTTCTTTTCCTGTTTAGTCCTAGTGGTTAGTGTCGAAAGAGGAATAATCGAGGTTTCTTGATGAAATCTAGTGCGGTCCAACCTCTGCCTTTTTTCTGTTGTCTTTTTTCCTACTCCGGGCTGTTGGCGGTGTCAGCACCGCTGCTGGGGGCGGGGGTGGAGGGGAGAAAGAGTCGGGTTACCGAAGTGCGTCATTCCTGGCTCTAGCAGGGCCTGCTCGGGAGCTGCTGGTGTTTGTTACTGTCCTCGCAGCACTTTTCTGCCAACCTTCTCTCTCTGCGTATTGGTTAGGAGCAAAAGCAGGAGGCGGTCTCCTAATTCTGTCTGTAGGCTAGCGCGTTGCGTTTAAGGGTATATGTGAACTTATTTTGTTCAAAAAAAAGGCCCTGGGAAGTGGATGCATTTGTTTAATGACGTACAATTCAGGTGGTTTAGACTTGCTCTCGTATACTTTCCGATGAACAGTGGGGTTAATTTTCAACCACTTACGTTAAAATGCCTGGTTTTCTTTCTACATTGATATCAATCTATAATTAGGGATCAGAAGGACCAGTTTTGCGTGTGTAAGTGTTCAGCGGCTTTTCAAGTGGTTGAATTGTAGTTTTATGACACATTATGTTAAATAGTCCATTTTTTTTCCGTTTTGAACTAAGGTGCCACGTTAATGTAAGTTAATTGCAGATTTTTAAGTTCGTTTTCTTCACATTTCTCTATTGGTCTTTTTAGGTATAATTTTAAATAGACCTTTTGGGTTTTATGGACTTCATTAAAATTCTTAAAGATGGTGATATCTTTGTGTTTAACTGAATTCTTAAATTTATCACCTACCAAGGAAATGTGTAAGGTGGCTATAGTTAAATTTTTGGCTTTTGACTTCTTAACTTGCTGGTCTTCGGTACTTTTGCTGTCTTTGGGTTTTTCTCAGTGTTCTTACCGAAAGTAGTGTCTTCCTCTTCATTCTTTTTGAAGGTAATAATGAGGGGAGGGAGTGGGTAAGAGGTAGATATGAAACAAAAGTGGCCTCGAGTCGACTATTGTAGTCGGATGAATACAGGAGTGCTCGTTGTTCCTATTATTCTCTCCACTTCTGTGTGTACTGTTAAAAATTTCCATAGTTTAAGAGAAAATTTTTTTGAAGAATTTCCAGATTGTCTTACAGTCTTGGGGGTAATGACTTAAGTTTATATTTACATATCAAAATCACTTGTATTTGAAATTTAGCTTTGTGGAAGTGATTACACAACGCTTGGCAAAACTTTCAAAAAAAAGTTTAAACAGAACTAACATAGAACAGGCCACATAAATACTTATAAATTGGTTGAACTTTAAATGTGTATAATTTAGCCTGAGTGTGCTCTACTTTTACTTTCCTTTTTCATTCTTTGAAAACAGGAAAATTCCATTTGCAAATTTGGTAAATTCTGCTTGGTGTCTATTTCATCAAGTTGGAGTTACAGTGAGTCAGTATGAAAGGGATTTACTATTAATAGGAGGGGCTTTGGCAGTTGCAGTAAGTGACAGTGGAAGGGATTGAGGTGCCATAGGGAGCATTCCCGGTAGAAAGATCTAGGTAGCTGAATTCAGTTTCAGGATTTGAAGTTTAATGACTGGGTAGAGAAGCGGATTGAAAAAGAAATGTACTTATTAACTATTCCTTCCCACTGTGAAGTAACTATAGTATTCTGAGGTATATCAGAGACTGGCAGAGAGGGTGGAGTGGGTTCTTTTTTTTTTAACTGATAAGAAAATGAGTGTTTACATTTAAAATGGTTTAAATCACCCCACACCCCAAGGATGTGGTGCTATAACTAATTAGAAGTTGATATATAAAATATTTCAGCATTCTCTGTTAGCATTCTGACCATTAGCCATAAGCGGTAAAAATGTGTTGCAATGAAAACCCTTGGTCTCCCTTAATTAGTATATTTGTGAACTCCTAAATTCTATTAAAGTAAGTACCTTTTTTTGTTTTTGCAGTTCAGTTATGTACTGTTTAGTGTCAGGTTTATTTTTTTCCCCTAGGAGATACATTTTAAAAATATATGTCACAATTCTGAAAGGAATCCAAAATAATGGGTATTTAATTGATAGCAAAATTTCACCCCTATCTGGGAACAGACATTTTCTAACTGTTAGCATTAGTCTGTTTGTGTATTTCATATTCAGCATTTTAGCTTTAGAAGGATGTTAAGAGAAAATAGATGACATATTTCAAATTTTTACTCATATGCAAATATCCTTAGTAGATGGTAAGGATTGTGGCATCAGATTTATTTTATTGCGGGTGAGGCAATAGCTAAACTACTACGCTAACACACGATGAGTCTGGTAACTTTTAAGTATATATAGTTAGGATTTTTAAAAGCCCAAACACTCAAATAAGATTTTCATGAAATCAAATTCTACATTTCTTTTTCAACTTTATTGACTTCTGTGGTCACCCAAGGACTTAGGAATTAAAATGAATGGGATGGGATTGGAGAACAGGCTAAGGCTAAATCTATTTCTTTGGGAATTTAGCGTTAGATGTGAAAATAGGCAGTTTAGTAATGCTTAATATTTTGCATGTTTAACTGATACCACCCACAGTCATATGTGGGAAGGTAGTAAACAGAATAGCATATTCTTTCTGCTTTGGGTTCTTTATAATAGATGACAGACTTCAGTTTCTGATGCTGCAAGTTGACTTTTGAGCTTAAACCAAAATCGGCCAAGCACAGTTACACCTGTAATATCAACACTTTGGGGAGGCCGAGAGGCTGAAGTGGGAGGATTGCTTGAGCCCAAGGAGTTCAAGACCAGCCTGGGCAACATAGGGAAACCCCATCTTTACACATAATTAAGAAATTAGCCAGATGTGGTGGTGTACGCCTGTGGTCCCAGCTATTTGGGAGGCTAAGGCAGGAGTATCACCTGAGCCTGGTAGATAGAGGATTCGGTAAGCCATGATTGTGCCACTGCCACCAGTCTGGGCAACAGAGCAAGACCCTGTCTCAAAAAAATGAAAAATAAAATGTACAGTTTACTGTATAATTGAGTACAATTTTGGGAGGTGGGGAGAATAGCAAGGGAAAGGGATAGTCTTAGTTAGGTATGGGCATCAGTATATACTGAGTGTGATTGTTGGAGAGTAAGGAAGGAACTTTAAAGACATAGGCTATTTTAAAAGTTCTTGGCGGGGCGAGGTGGCTCATGCTTGTAATCCCATCACTTGGGGAGGCTGAGGCGGGCTGATTGCGAGGTCAGGAGTTCGAGACCAGCCTGGCCAACATGGTGAAACCCTGCCTCTACTAAAAATACAGAAATTAGTTGGGTATAGTAGTGTGCGCCTGTAGTCCTAGCTACTTGTTAAACCTGGGAGGTGGAGGTGGAGGCGGAGGTTTCAGTGAGTTGAGATTGGGTGACAGAGCAAGAGTGCCGCCCCCCCCCCCCGAAAAAAAGTTTTTATTAGCTGGGTGTGATGGCACATCAGCCTGTAATCCCAGCTACCGGGGAGGCTGAGGCAGGAGAATCATTTGAACCTGGGAGGAAGAGGTTGCTGTGAGCTGAGATTGCGGCACAGCACTCTCGCCTGGGCAACAGAGCAAGAATCCGTGTTAAAAAAAGTTCTTTACCTTTTTCTGCATTGGCTACATGTTCAGGACTTTATTTTGTGGTTCAATACTGTCCCTGTGTAGTAATTTTTTTTTTGAGACGGAGTTTCACTCTTGTTGCCCAGACTGGATGGAGTGCAATGGCGGGATCTTGGCTCACTGCAATTTCCGCCTCCCAGGTTTAAGTAATTCTCCTGCCTCAGCCTCCCAAGTACCTGGGATTATAGGCATGCACCACCACACCTGGCTACTTTTGTATTTTTAGTAGAGCCTGTGTTTCTCCATGTTGGCCAGCCTGGTCTGGAACTCCTGGCCTCAGGTGATCCACCCGTTTCTGCCTCCCAAAGTGCTGGGATTACAGACCTCCTAAAGTGCTGGGATTATAGACGGAGCCACCGTGCCAAGAAGAGATTATTGAAATTGTTTTACATTCTTCCTGCTGAAGAAAGAGAGGATGAATAATGTCAACGGTCTTTTTTTTAATTACAGTCACACAATGCTTAATGGTGGGCTTACCTTCTGAGAAATGTATTTTAGGTGATTTTGTTGTGTGAACATCAGAGTGTACTTACACATACCTAGATGGAATAGCCTGCTACACACCTAGGCCATATGGTATGGTCTGTTGCTCCTAGGCTATAAACCTGTACAGCATGTTGCTGTACTGAATGTTGTAGGCATAACACAGTGGTATTTGTGTATCAAAACAAAAAAGATACAGTAAAAATACGGTATAAAAGAAAAAAATGGTACACCTCTATAGGGCAGCTCCATTATTTTTTTTTCCCTGACCCGTCCCCGCTCCATTATATTTTATGGGACCACTGTCTTTTTTTTTTTTTTTTTGAGACGGAGTTTCGCTCATGTTACCCAGGCTGGAGTGCAATGGCACGATCTCGGCTCACCGCAACCTCCGCCTCCTGGGTTCAGGCAATTCTCCTGCCTCAGCCTCCTGAGTAGCTGGGGTTACAGGCACGCACCACCATGCCCAGCTCATTTTTTGTATTTTTAGTAGAGACGGGGTTTCACCATGTTGACCAGGATGGTCTCTATCTCTTGACCTCGTGATCCACCCGCCTCGGCCTCCCAAAGTGCTGGGATTACAGGCTTGAGCCACCGCGCCCGGCGGGACCACTGTCTTACATGCAGTCTGTTGTTGACTAAAATGTTATTATATGGCACATGGCTGTATTTTAATCTGAAAATACATTACTAGGCTTGATGAAACAAACTAGGGGAGATTTCAATAAGCTTTGCCTAACTTAAGGGACAATTCAAAGGTGAAATTCCTTTATAAGAAATAAGTTGGCGCCGGGCGTGGTGGCTCACGCCTATAATCCAAGCACTTTGGAGGCCAAGGCGGGCGGATCACCTGAGGTCGGGAGTTCATGACCAGCCTGACCAACATGGTGAAACCCTGTCTTTAAAAAAAAAAAAAAAAAAAAAAGTTGGCTGGGCGTGTGAATCCTAGTACTTGGGGAGGCCAAGGCAGGAGGATCTGTTGAGCCCAGGAGCATGAGACCAGCCTGGGTAACATAGACCCCATCTCTAGAAAAAGAAATTAAAACTTAGCTGGGTGTGGTGGTGCAGCCTGTGGCTCCAGCTACTGGGGAGGCTGAGGTGGGAGGATTGCTTGAGCCCCAGGAGGTTGAGGCTGCAGTGAGCCATGATCATGCCTCCCCACCTCAGCCTGGGCAACAGCGAGACCCTGTCTCAAAAAAAAAAGTTGTTTCTATTCTGTTACACATCGTTCAAGGGGGGTGAAAAACAAATCCTATTTACATTTTTGCAAGAATAACATTTGAAACCTGAGGTATTCTAAGAAACTTAATTTAACTGCTATTTAAGTTCCTACTGAATGCCAGTAACTGTGTTTTAATCTTCTGTTTAATCTTCTCGACCGCTTTGCAGGATAGGTGGTCCTCATCATTTTACACATGGGGAAATTGACTCTCTCAGAGTAAATGCCTTGTCCCAAGTCACATGGTAGTAATTGACAGCTTTGGATTCACACTCAGGTTAGCCTGGCCTCAAAACCTTTGTGCTTTTTTGTTAAACTCAGTTGTTTCCGTTATCTGGTTTAGGTCTTGAGCTGTTGTCAGAAAGCATGCATTATACGCTGGGCGTGGTGGCTCACGCCTGTAATCCAAGCACTTTGGAGGCCAAGGCGGGCGGATCACCTGAGGTCGGGAGTTCAAGACCAGCCTGACCAACATGGTGAAACCCTGTCTTTATTTAAAAAAAAAAAAAAAAAAAAAGAAAGCATGCATTATTTTAATTTTACAAAATTGAGATTCTTATTCATGTACAGTACAAGGTAAATACAGATTTACCCAGAGTCAGATGAGTTGCTGCCTGAGGTCTATATTCTATGTTGTTTTTTAATACTAATAGAAGCAGTTGAATAAATCTGAGCATTTGTTTTGTTTGCATATGCTTATTAAAGTTTTTGGGATAATATATTTAATTGCATTCTTGAATTTTTTTAGGTGGGGAAATCATATGTGGAATGGTTTCACAGATATTATTTCTTTTATGTCATTTATGCTCTATCTGAAGTGGAGATTAAATGTGTCTGAGAATTGTTCCCCAGTCCTTCAGCTTGTTTTATTGAGTAGTTAGATTTGAAGTAAAAAGTTTGAGCTAATCTTTTTGTTTGTTTGAGACGGAGTTTTGCTCTTGTTGCCCAAGCTGGAGTGCAGTGGCGCCATCTCAGCTCACTGCGACCCCCTAGGCTAATCTTTTAATAATTCACCACTCTGGTTCTTTAGGGGTTTTTTTGTTATTTAATTGTACCTTAAAAAATTCTCTTTTATTCTGTTAGTATTTCCTGTTACCTTATACTTCCTATTTTTAGTTCATCTTTCACCATTAAGTTTTCTTGTTTTTATTGTTACCAGGTGATAAATAGTTAATATCAGGGGCCCAAGTTATTAGGTTCATTAGTGATCAGTATCTTAGTCTCAGTTTTCTCTTTCCTTTCTGTTTTTTTTTTTTTTTTTTTTTTTTCTTTGAGATGAAGTTTTGCTCTTGTTGCCCAGGCTGGAGTGCAGTGGTGTGATCTCAACTCACCAAAACCTCAGCCTCCCAGGTTCAGGTGATTCTCCTGCCTCAGCCTCCCAAGTAGCTGGCATTACAGGCACCCACCACCATGCCTGGCTGATTTTTTTGTTGTGTGTGTTTTTAGTAGATATGGAGTTTCACCATATTGGCCAGGCTGATCTTGAGCTCCTGACCTCAGGTGATCCACCTGCCTCCCAAAGCTCTGGGATTACAGGCATGAGCCACCGTGCCCTGCC
>NW_022437042.1:7347042-7369169 GCF_009761245.1 Sapajus apella
TTTTTTTTTTTTTTTTTGAGGTGGAGTTTTGCTCTTGTTGCCTAGGCTGGAGTGCAGTGGCACAATCCGCTCACTGCAACCTCTGCCTCCCTGGTTCAAATATTCTCCTGCCTCTGCTGCAGCTGAGACTGTGGGTGTGGGCCACCACGCCCAGGTAATTCTTTGAGTTTTTAGTAGAGATGGGATTTCCCCATGTTGGCCAGGCTGGTCTCGAACTCCTGATCTCAGGTGATCCACCCATCTCCAAAGTGCTGGGATTACAGGTATGAGCCACTGCATCTGGCCTTCCATTCTGTTTTTCTTAAACTGTAACTAGTTTTTCTCATCTGAAGGAATTCTATATGTTGAATTTCTGACGTAAGATAAATTTGTGGAGACAAGGTAAAACCAAATATATATATTTGTGCTTTTCATAGCCATGAGTCAAATTTATATATTTATATTGATCATTCCTTTAAGCTTCAACATGTAGGAAATAGTTTTTTCCCAGGTGATGAACAGCAGTCTTCCGCTCAGACTGTTTGTTCATTGAGTTTTCTTTTCATCCATATTTCCCCCTTTGTATTCCAAGAAAACCAGGAACTGGTGTTCCATGACAGAATTACTCCCTAAGGCATCCATTGTATATTATAAATTAGTTTCTTTCCTGCACATATAGAAATTAGTTAGGTACCATTCTTGGGAGACTTCAGGAAATAGTCACTGAAGTCATTTTCTGAGTTCTGTAGTCACTCGAGTCATTTTCTGGGTTTTGTAGTTAATGTGAGAAACATTGGTTGAGAAAGACTGTTAGAATATTAAGGGACTTGGTTTGGCACTAAGTAAAGTTTTACTTTTCACAGTCACGTTCCTGTTAGTAACGCTAATATGGCCTCTATTAATATTTGTGGTAAAATATGAATGCAGTTGATATTGGTATTGCTGTGGGATAACTTGGTTAGTGTTGATTTCAAGCAGTTAGTGCTGCTTAGTTGTTTGAAATAATTTAATGTGGGACATGAAATGTATCATTTTATTTATAAGAAGGAATATTGTGGGAGCGCTGTTCATTATACAATTCAAAACCTTTTATAAAAAGTCACTGACAGTGACTAACATTAACAAGAACTAACACTAACTGAACTCTTAACCATATGCCAAGTACTCTTAAAAATGCTTTGTGTGTATTAGCTTACTTAATCTTCGTTACTCTATGAGGAAGGATGACCATATGGTTTATTGTTCAAACCAGGATACTTTCGAGAGTGAAAGAGATTGCTTCTTGGCCTTTTGGCTAAGATCAAGTGAAGAGTGAGTGAAAGGGGACACTCATTTAATCGCATGCTTAGATAATAGCAGAAATAGAACTGTTTGAGAGAAAGGATGTATGATGACTTTAATTAATACCTTCTTTTTGGCCGGGTGCAGTGGCTCATGCCTGTAATCCTAGCACTTTGGGAGGCCGAGGCAGGCAGATCACCTGAGTTTGGGAGTTTGAGACCGGAGTAACCAACATGGAGCAATCCTGTCTCCACTGAGACTACAAAATTAGCCAGGTGTGGTGGCACATGCCTGTAATCCCAGCTACTCGGGAGGCTGAGTCAGGAGAATCCCTTGAACCTAGGAGGTGGGGTTTGTGGTGAGCCAAGATCGTGCCATTGCACTCCAGCCTGGGCAACAAGCGCGAAACTCTGTCTCAAAAAAAAAAAAAAAATCTTTTTCAGAATAAGCTGAAGCATAGGGAGACCAAGTAACTTGCCCACTTAGTAAGCGGTAAGAAGGGAGTTAAAGCTTCTATAGAGGCTGGGCGTGGTGGCTTCCATCTGTAATCCCAGCACTTTGGGAGGCTGAAGCGGGCGGATCACCTGTGGTCAGGAGTTCAAGACCAGCTTGACCAACATGGTGAAAACCCATCTCTACTAAAAATAAAAAAATTAGCCAGGTGTGGTGGTATGTTCCTGTAATCCCAGCTGCTTGGGAGGCTGAGACAAGAGAATCGCCTGAACCTGGGGATGGAGGTTACAGTGAGCTGAGATCGCATCACTGCACTCCAGCCTGGACGACAGAACAAGACTCCGTCTCAAAAGCAAATAAAATAAAACCTTTGTAGAGATTTCCATGGGCATGAAAGTGATTTAAATTATTTTAAATTGCCATATTCTGGGAGTTTTTTTTACATTTACCCTTTTAGGGAAGTTTTTATTGGTACATGGTCAATAGTAAAAGACAAGATAGTGTTTTTTAAAAGTACAGGAGAATTTCCAGTTGGATTTGAGACTAAGGTGATTATGTTGTCCTAATGTTGAAAAGCAACTTCCCTGAGGGCCGCCTTAGGTTAACAGAAAACAAAACTCCAAGATAACCACATCTGAATTGGTTTTCCTTATGTGTTATTCAGTTTCCCTTTACCATTTTCTCAGGCAGAAATGTGGATTCTGGAAATTTTTTCTGTGAAGACAGTAGAAAGAAGATAAATAATTTTGTGACTAGGGAGAAGTGTTACTAGAAAAGAAAGAAAAGGGTCCAGTTTAGAGACTTAAACTGATTCTGTAGCATAGTTTGAGAGTTAAGTCTTGTAGAGATTGATGTCATTTCATAAAATTAACATCCCTTTTTTTTTTTTGTATTTTTGGGAGAGACGGGGTTTCACCATGTTGGTCAGTCTGGTCTTGAACTTCTGACCTTGTGATCCGCTGACCTCGGCCTCCTAAAGTGCTGGGATTACAGGCGTGAGCCACCATACCTGGCCTATTATTGTGATTTTTTTAAAAAAAATTTTTTAAAATAAATTTTTAAATTTTCTTTATTTTTTTTTAAAGATGGGGTTTCACCATGATGGCCAGGGTGGTCTTGAACTCCTAACCTCAGGTGATCCACCCACCTTGGCCACCCAAAGTGCTAGGGTTACAGACGTGAGCCACCGCGCCCGGCCCTATTGTGATTTTTTAAAGTTATTTTGTATTTCTTGCATATTGATGCTTGTGCTCTCACCTCAAAAAATACTACTGAAGGCGAATTCAGATGTGAAGTGATTTTGGCACAATGGTGGAACCTACAATTGTAAACGAAGATCTTTTTTTTCCTTTGAGTGGGAGTGAATGGTAGTATCTGATCTTAAGGACAATTCCGGTTTTGTTTTCATACTTAGCTATTTTAATAGTTCATTGAGTAATTTGTGTTTCTCCCCCCTAGCGAGTTGACTTTTGGAGGTTTTGTTGGTGTCACTATCATTAAATAGGTCTGTTTAATTTTTAAGATCTTTAATTTAGTTCATTAAAACTATTATGAGACAATATATAGCTTGAAGGGGGACTGCATTTCTGACCAGATGAAGGAATTGGTGGCCTATGTAGTGACTACTGTAGACAAAAAGGTTATTTTGGGGAGATTTCATTTATTATGTGAGATTAATTGGCCGGGCTAGCTGGCTCATGCCTGTATTCCTAGTACTTTGGGAGGCCGAGGCTGGTGGATTGCTTGAGCTCAGGAGTTTGAGACCAGCCTGGGCAACATGGTGAAACCCCATCTCTACCAAAAATACAAGAAAACCCCCCAAACCCCCAATTATCCTGGCGTGGTGGTACATGCCTGTGGTTCCAGCTACTTAGGAGGGTGACAGGGGAGGATCACTTGAGCCTGGGAGGCAGAGAGGTTGCAGTGAGACAAGATCACAACACTGTACTCCAGCCTGGGTGATAGACTGAGATCCCCCACTCAAAAGAGAAAAACAAAACAAAAAACAATAGTAAAATAAAATAAAATAAATGCAGTTGGGGCCAGGTGAGGTAGCTCATGCCTGTAATCCCAGCACTTTGGGAGGCTAAGGTGGGTGGATCACGAGGTCAGGCAATCGAGACCATCCTGGCTAACACGGTGAAACCCCATCTCTACTAAAAATACAAAAAACATTAGCCAGGCGTGGTGGCCCGCACCTGTAGTCCCAGCTACTCGTGAGACTGAGGCAGGAAAATCGCTTGAACCTGGGAGGCGGAGATTGCAGTGAGCTGAGATGGCGCCACTGCACTCTGACCTGGGTGACAGAGCAAGACTCTGTCTCAAAAAAAAAAAAAAATAATAAATAAATAAAATGCAGTTGGGTTTTAAATACTGTATTGCTGGTTTTTAAGCTGGGTGGCCACGGGTGGAATGGAGATTTGTGAACACTCTCAAATTATGTACAAACTATATGCATACATTTTATCAGTTTCTCTATGGCTCATTGTTAAAATCAACTGGCATTTAAAGTACCTATGGGGGGTGGGGACGGGATCGGTGGCTCACGCCTGTAATCCTAGCACTTTGGGAGTGTGAGGTGGGTGGATCATGAGGTCAGATCGAGACCATCCTGGCCAACATGGTGAAACTCCTCTATAAAAATACAAAAAATTAGCTGGGCATGGTGGTGTGCACCTGTAGACCCAGCTATGTGGGAGAGTAGGCAGGGGAATCGCTTGAACCCAGGAGACAGAGATTGCAGTGAGTGGAGATCGTGCCACTGCACTCCAGCCTGGTAACAGTAAGACTCTGTCTCAAAATAAAATAAAATACCTAAGAAAGATGGAATACACAATGGTAAACCAGAATACATAGTCTCTGCCCTTAGGGAATATAGTCAGTTGGACTTTGTCACTACAGAAGGGTTAAAAACTAACTATTAAATTATTATGTAGGGCTGGGCGAGGTGGCTCATACCTGTAATCCCAGCACTTTGGGAGGCTGAGGTGGGTGGATCACGAGGTCAGGAGTTCAAGACGAGCCTGGCCAATATGGTGAAGCCCTGTCTCTACTAAGAATACAAAAAATTAGCTGGGTGTGGTGGTGTGCACCTGTAGTTCCAGCTGCTCGGGAGGCTAAGGCAGGAGAATTGCTTGAACCCGGGAGGTGGAGGTTGCAGTGAGCCAAGATCACACCACTGCACTCCAGCCTGGGTGACAGAACGAGACTCCGTCTCAAAAGAAAAAAATTATGTATTACATTTACTCTACATTAAAGGATATCTGGATAAAACCAATAGCCATCAATGCAGTTTTGACACAGTATTCCTAATTTGAGATTAGTGACAAATACTGAAAAATTAGGGTTGCACTGAAAAACTTTATGGGAAATATAACTGAGATAACAAACAACTGAGGACTTTAATGTAGCCTTGGAATGCTTCAGTCTTTGGTTGCTGTTAATAAACTAAGTTAAAATAACCCATGATAATCTTTATTTTATTTTTTTGAGACAGAGTCTCACTTTGTTGCTCAGGCTGGAGTGCAGTGGCATGATCTTGGCTCACTGAAACCTCCACCTCCCGAGGTCAAGTGATTCTCCTGCCTTAGTCTCTCAAGTAGCTGCGATTACAGGCACCCGCTATCACGCCCAGCTAATTTTTGTGTTTTTAGTAGAAATGGGGTTTCACCGTGTTGGCCAGGTTGGTGTTGAACTCCTGAGCTAAAGTGGTAATGCCTGTCTTGGCCTTGCAAAGTACTGGGATTACAGGTGTGAGGCACCGTGACCGGCCCCATGACCACAGTTACTGTTATCCAAATGTTGATACTTTCTAAATAGTATTATGGTTCTGTGTAAAACCAAGACGCAATTAACGTTCACTTTTTTTTTTTTTTTTTTTTAAATAAAGATGGGGTTTCACCATGTTGGTCAGGCTGATCTTGAACTACCGACCTCAGGTGATATGCCTGCCTTGGCCTCCAAAGTGCTTGGATTACAGGTGTGAGCCACCACACCCGGCCGTCACTTTGTTATATGGGATTCGTGTGTGTCTTTCTCTTTCGAGTTCTAAATGTGGCTTTAAATGCAAATTTAAGTTAAAATATACTTGTGTTTTAATTCTTGACCTTAGATTCTTTTTTGGAATGTTTCTTGAAGTTTTTTGGTAGCAGTATTTGATTTTCGTTACATTCATTCCCCTCCACCCCCATCATAGAAAATGATTGAGGTTTGGTATATTTGAAGTATTTCCATTTCAGGATTGGGATATATGATAACTCTTTTCTTAGATTTCCGACCTTTTTCTCTTTTCAAAGGCAAGGAGAATTTTTGCACTCACCAGTGTGTCTGCTGCCTTGTACCTAATTTGCAAACTTTATGGTGATAAGAATGTTATTACAAAGAACATGTTTAATATCTTCTTACTAAAATAGAGGCATTTTTTGTGGTCTAAGGAAAGGAACATGAACCTTTGAGAATTTTCCTTCTACACTGTTCTAAAGAAGAAGATAAAATGTAGGAAATATTATTAGCAAAGCCATAATATTTTTCCTTTGGGATATGTCTGTCCCTCCCTGTTTCCACCACTCATTCAAGCCAAAAGACATTCCTCAGACTTTACTCCTGGCAGGAGAATTGAGGAAGTGGTGGTAGTCATGGTTGGCAGGGAAGCAGAAGCATGAAGGTATGTTTTTGAAAAGCAAACTTGTCAATGACAAATGGATTTTTCCAGTTCTGAGTATATATGTACTTTCTGAGTTTTGATTAAATATCAGTGCATAAAGTACTACTGTTCATTGAGGAATATTCAGTAGTTATATTCGTATTTGGGTATTCTAAATATACTTGAAAAATTTCAGAGGGATTATTTGGACAATGTGGGATTTTATTAGAAAAGTTCCTATAGTAGGAAACTAGTTTCTAATCCTTTTAAGTTAGATTGAAACAGTATATAAATTACTGTGGTTCATTGAGGAATATTCAGTAGTTATATTCGTATTTGGGTATTCTAAATGTACTTGAAAAATTTCAGAGAGATTATTTGGACAATGTGGGATTTTATTAGAAAAGCTCCTATAGTAGGAAATTAGTTCCTAATCCTTTTAAGTTAGATTGAAACAGCATCTAAATTACTATGGAAAAATAAGTTTCTGCCGGGAGCAGTGGCTCACACCTATATTCCCAGCACTTTGGGAGCCCAGCAATTCCAGACTAGCCTGGGCAACATAGCGAGACCCTGTCTCTACCAAAAATTCAAAAATTAGCCAGGTGTGGCAGTGGGCACTTACAGTTTCAGCCACTCGGGAGGCTGAGATGGGAGGATCACTTGAGCTCAGAAGGTTGAGGCTGCAGTGAGCCAAGGTCATGCCACTGCACTCCAACCTGAGTGACAGTGACCCTTTCTCTTAAAAAAATTTTTTTTAAAAAGGTGAAATTAAATTTAAAAAAAAGTTTTCTAACTTGAGGCAATTGTATGTGCACATATATATAAATATATAGTGTTTAAATGTACAATGTTGGCAAATATCCAGATTTATAGGTAGCAAGATTAAGCTTTTCAGTCTAGGAACTATGTTTTTATCTCATTTTCAATCATTGTTTCATTGTGCAGTGTATATTATACAGGTTTTCAAATGGTAATTGAATTGAAACCTTAGGTTGTTTTTAGAAATGTAACCCTCCATTATAATTGCATT
Organism: Sapajus apella; assembly: GCF_009761245.1. Classification (NCBI taxonomy): domain Eukaryota; kingdom Metazoa; phylum Chordata; class Mammalia; order Primates; family Cebidae; genus Sapajus; species Sapajus apella. The sequence goes on from NW_022437042.1 coordinate 7,354,431, forward strand.
ATTGGTATTCATATTTAAAAAGCTGTAGATTGGAAGAGAAGTAGTCCGTTTCCCCTAGTTGGTTTTGCATTAATGATAAAGTTTGTATCGACAGGAGACCATTTACAACAACATCTTACTATATGACAAGTTGTACTAGGCTGTCTAACATTTAATTTTTGTTTCTTACAACAACCCTGTCAGATAGTTGGTGGTATTTTCATTTACTGAGGTTTAGAATCGTTAAGAGACTTGCCCAAGATCACTCGGCTAATAAGTAGCCGAGGTTACTTTTTGAATCCAATTCTGCCTAATTCCAGAACACTTCTTTACACGGTGATACACTGCCTCCCAGTGGGATGATTTATAGATTTCATAGTGATAACTTTCTTTGGGGAAAGAGAATGAAAAGGTTACAAGAACCCTAAATGGAAAAGACAGAGGAGGAAGTTTAAACTTCTTATAGTGGTCAGGAACCTTTTGGGGGGTTAAGTAGGAGAAAAGCTTATTTTCAACCAAGAGCTGATGGATGTTTTGAAGTTGCATGTGATATGTTTCATGTTTTATAATAAACATCAAGTAACAACTAGAAAAGGCTTAGTGGTGGGGAGATGATAAAGTTTCTTTTTTTTTTTTGAGACGGAGTTTCGCTCTTATTACCCAGGCTGGAGTGCAATGGCGCAATCTCGGCTCACCGCAACCTCCGCCTCCTGGGTTCACGCAATTCTCCTGCCTCAGCCTCCTGAGCAGCTGGGATTACAGGCACGTGCCACCATGCCCAGCTAATTTTTTGTAGTTTTAGTAGAGACGGGGTTTCACCATGTTGACCAGGATGGTCTCGATCTCTTGACCTCGTGATCCACCCGCCTCGGCCTCCCAAAGTGCTGGGATTACAGGTGTGAGCCACCGCGCCCGGCCGATAAAGTTTCTTATACTGTACTGTTTTAATCTTCAGTAAGGTACATCTGAAATAATTTTAAGGAATTAACCTTTTTAGAAAATAAACTTTCAGCCAGGTGCAGTGGCTCACGCCTATAATCCCAGCACTTTGGGAGGCTGAGACGGACAGATCATAAGGTCAGGAGTTCAAGACCAGCCTGACTAACATGGTGAAACTCCGTCTCTTAAAAAATAAAATAAAATAAAATAAAATAAACTTGGAAACTAAATGTTAATCCAAAGCCTTGTCGGCATAGGTAGTGTTCCTGCCAAATAACAATAATTCTAATAGGAATAATCTGTTCAGGTAAACTGGTCTAAGTCAGGAAACATGATTCCAGGTTGTGTTTTGGTTTTCATATTCCACTAGCCTCCCTTTTCTGCTGCTTTTTTTTTTTCCTTTTACATCTGGTATCTTTACAGTTTCTGTAGTTCTTCATAAAAAGTAGAAATGTTTTGATGGCTATTTCCTTATTTTACTTTTATGCTATTAGTGCTAACAGTAGACAACCTTATTTGTGAGGCACTGAAATAGAAGTGATTTCAAAAATTAGTTCGTTTTATGACTCAAACATTTCTTTTAAAAATAACAGCCGGGCGCGGTGGCTCAAGCCTGTAATCCCAGCACTGTGGGAGGCCGAGGCGGGTGGATCACGAGGTCAAGAGATCGAGACCATCCTGGTCAACATGGTGAAACCCCGTCTCTACTGAAAATACAAAAAATAAAATAAAATAAAAATAACAAAAGAAAAAAATAGAAATTCATCCATTTAAATTTCCCAACAAGCCCGTGAGGTGTTGATGCCATTATTATTTCCTGTTTGTGAGGAAACGGAGGCATAATGAGCTTAAACTTTTCTAAGCATACACATCCTTAGGAAGTGTTGAATCCTTAATGTGAACCCAGGCAATCTGGTTCCCGAGGTGTTTTTTTTTTTTTTTTGTTAGGGTCTCATTCTGTTGTCCAGGCTGGAGTGCAGTGGTACAATCACTGCAGCTTTGACTTTCTGTGCTCAAGCGATACTCTCACCTCAGCCTTCTGAGTAACTGGGACTACAAGCACATGCCACCAAGCCCAGCTTATTTTTGTATTTTTTTAAGAAATGGGGTCTCACCATATTGCTTAGACTGGTTTTGAACTTGTGGGCTCAAGTGACCGGACCACTTTGGCCTCTCAAGTGTTGGGATTACAGGCAGTGAACCACTGCACCTGGCCACTACTGAGTTTTTGTTTTTTTTTTCCCCAACTTTTAAGTTCAGAGGTACATGTGCAGGATGTGCAGGTTTGTTACATAGATAAACGTGTCATGGTGGTCTGCTGCACAGATCATCCCTTCACCTAGGTATTAAGCCCAGTATCCGTTAGCTATTCTTCCTGATGCTCTCCCCCACCCCCACAGACCCCAGTGTATGTGTTTTTCCCCCCATATGTCCATGTGTTCTCATCATTCAGCTCCCACTTATAAGTGAGAACATGTGGTGTTTGGTTTTCTGTTCCTGAGTTCTTAATGCTACACTATCATACTGCTGATTAGAGGACAATAATATGAGTGGTTTCTTCATCCTGGCAGTGTACTTTTACGTCCTATATTTAATTGTGGAGTATGTTTGTGCATCCTTATAAGAATTTTAGGGGATAGAAGATTGGGCAAATCTCTGATCCTCAAGATTCCCCAGCTGTATAACAGGTTTACTCTCATCTGCCTTATAGGTTATTTATAGAGACTATGTAATAATACAGGTTGAGCATCCCAAGTCCGAAAACTTCCAAAATCTGAAACTTTTTAAGCACCCACATCATGCTCCAAAGAAATGTTCATTGGAACATTTTGGATATGGGATGCTTAACTGGTAAGTATAATACAAATAATTCCCAATCCAAAAAATATTTGGATTTTGGAATATTTATATTTGAACCACTTTTGGTCCCAGAGATTTTGGATAAGGGATACTCAACCTGTACTTTTTCTGGGATTTTTCTGTGTGCCAGACAATATGCTGTGGGTGTGCTGGCATGATATGCCCCCTGCCCCCCCCATAACTCAGTAATTCCATTTGCTGAGTACATTCCATGTGTCAGACACTTGAGGTAATATACTACCTTTAATTATTACATAATATAGGATATTATACCCATTTTATAGATGAGAAAACTGAATCTAAAGAAATTCAGTAATTTGCTCAAATAGGTTTCTACTTTGTGGCCTTTGTACTTGCTGATCCCTCTGCCTGGCTTGGTTACTCATTTCTTCACGATATTTTGCTCAAATATTACCCTTTCAGTGGGACATTACTTGGCTGTCACATATAAAAGTAATATCCCTTGCTTTTCCAGCCCTCCTTTTTCAGTTTATTTTGCTTAATACTACCATCAAACATACATTTACATGAGTTGTCTCTTTCCCACTCTACAATGTGAAGTGGGAGGAAGGACATTTGTCAGCCTTCTTCATATTGCTTTATTCCTAGCACCTAGAACAGTGTTTGGAGTGTAGTAAGTATTTGTTGAGCTAATGCTTAGGTGGCTGGCATTCTGAGATACACTGGACTTACTTGCACACTGATCCTGAAGTAAACTAATTCCGTATTTGATAGACAAAGATGGACATTCCTTAGAAGGGAAATGCTGTGGCAGGTGTTTGGGCCTGTTGTGGGTGGGGGTCGGGAGGCAGTTGAGTCTCCTGTAGTTTTTAGAGGCCTATTCTCATGAATTGCCTTGAGTTCCAGGAGGAGTATATGCCTTCAGCTCAGCTTCCAGGTTCTGTAGAGCCTTTTATCTCTTAGTACAGGTCTCTTAAAGCTGCTGCTTCTTACTTTTCAACCCTTCATTTTGCCTAAAGATGCTTTGAGTATTTATAGTGTATTTGTGATGATCACAGAATGGAGGTTGATGTGAAGCAGGGGTTTAGCTTTAAACAGGCGGATCCTAGCTTTGTCATTTATAATTTAGTAGGAGATAACATAAACAACATATATACGTACATTTCGAGATACATACACATGTGTGTGTATATTTTAAAAATGCATTGTACTGAAATGTTCAATAATTATATTTTGTTTAATATTTAATATTTTGATAGCATGTAGTTTTTTCTGATGTCTTGGAATGCATACTCTTTTCTTTGTTTCTGCTTCTCAAAACATTACTTGCAATAATGTATGTAGTTGGAACACAGTAGTAATAATATTTTGCTGTACTCTTGCATCCAAATGCAAGCTGATTTTGGAGAGAAAGAGACATTGGATTTTAGATACTTCAGTCTTAAGTTGATATTATGCAACTGTGGTTCAGCAGAGATAAGAGCAGGAGATGTTTTTTTTTTTTTTTTTTTTTTGAGACAGAGTTTCATTCTTGTTACCCAGGCTGGAGTGCAATGGCGCGATCTCGGCTCACCGCAACCTCCGCCTCCTAGATTCAGGCAATTCTCCTGCCTCAGCCTCCTGAGTAGCTGGGATTACAGGCACGCGCCACCATGCCCAGCTAATTTTTTGTATTTTTAGTAGAGACGGGGTTTCACCATGTTGACCAGGATGGTCTCGATCTCTTGACCTCGTGATCCACCCGCCTCGGCCTCCCAAAGTGCTGGGATTACAGGTGTGAGCCACCGCGCCCGGCAGAGCAGGAGATGTTTTTTGGGATCATTATGCGTAGTGTACATTGGCTTTTGGTGGTGGTACTTAGAATTAATGAACCAGTGGATCAGAGGTGAAAGCACGCTTAAATTGGCAGGAAGAAGAAGTAGGATTACTAATAAGAGTGGTCAAAGAGGTAGGAGAAAATTTAGGATGATATAGCATACAATCCATAAGCATCTCAAATTTGAAAAGAATCCAGATGGCATGTTCTCCCATCTGGGAGATGCTTTTAAATTGTATACAGTATAAAAACTGTTCTTCCAATTATGTCAAGTTAAAATTATCTTTAAAGCTGATATAATCAACAATTATCCTTATGTAGATTGTTTTCTTTGTGGCATCTCATGAGAGTTGGGTTCTTCTCTCACACTGGGTCCCAGGTTACAAATAATAGGTTTAAGCTGGGAAGTGGTCAGGGACAGGAAGGGAGGACATATTTGGCTTTATTGAATTCTACAAAGTCAAATAACATTGTATTGGAATTATTTTACATGCAACATTGGTATTAGTATGGCTGATAAAGAATTGATTGTACTTAAATATGCGAATGGTATTAGGTTAATGGAATACCGCAGTTTGATGTCCGCTTCAAAATAGCTCTGAAAAATATGATTGGAATTTCTGGAGTCTATTTTCAAAAGGAAAACTTTTTTTTTTCTTTTTTCCTTCTGTACTTCATGTGAAATAAGTGTGTAGGCAACTACTTTAGTTTCTTCAAGTTTTCTGTGAAAGCTAACTTGGGTAGAAATGCTGGAGATGAGTATCTTATAAAAATCATTTTCATTATTCTGCTTCTTGAGATAATGTTTCACAGAGAAATGATGATTAATATGAAAAACCACTTATAATTCTTTCTTCATTCCAGAAGTTTAATTTTGGTAATATACACATAAAATTTGTCATTATGACCATGTTAAACATACAGTTCAGTGGCATTGAGAACATATATGTTGTTGTGCAGCCATTGTCACCATATCCAGAACTTTTTTTACCATCCCATAATAAAACTGTACCCATTAAACAATAATGCCCTGTTCCTCCCTCCCTCCCATCTCCCAGTCCCTGGTAACCACTGTTCTACTTTGTATTTGACTATTCTAGTTATGTCCTATAAGTGGAATGACACAATATTTGTTCTTTGTGGCTATTTCATTTAGCATGTATTCTAGGTCATACATGTTGTAACATGTACCAGAATTCATTCCTTTCTAAGGGTGAATAATATTCCGTTGTATGTATATACCATATTTTAATTATCCACTCATCAGTTGACACAGATGCTTGGGTTACTTATACCTTTTGGCTATTATAGCCATTATTCAAGCATTAATAATGGTGATAGGAGCATTGGTGTACAAATATCTGTTCAAGTCACTGCAGTTGATTCTTTTGTATATATACCCAGAAGTGGAATTGCTCTACAAATATTTGAGTACCTACTTTATGGCAGGCACTGTGCTAAGCACTGGAGATGTAGCAGTGAAAAAGAGGCGGCCTGGTTCTTGCCCTCATGAAATTTACAGTCTAGTAAAGGGAAGAAAGATGTTAAAGCAGTTGCAGTTAAATGTGTTAAATGTTACAAAAGGGTTAAGGTCTGAGTGTCATGTGTATGTTTCATATAATCGAAATGCATATATTAAGAGAGAAGAGAATATAAAACATCAAATACTTTTCCCCATTCCAATATATCCCCTGCGGCACATCACTATCTCTGGCTGCCTACCATGTGGAAGTGTATTATGTTGCTTTTTTTTTTTTTTTTTTCACATTTAAAAATGCAATGCCGCTGGGTGAGGTGGCTCACGCCTGTAATCCCAGCACTTTGGGAGGCCAAGGCAGGCGGATTGCTTGAGGCTAGGAGTTCCAGAAGACACTGGGTAACATAGCAAGACCCTGTCTCTACTTAAAACAAAAAATGTCATAGTGGCATGCACCCGTAGTCCTAGCTACTTGAGAAGCTGAGGCTGGAGGATCCCTCGCTCCCAGGAGTTTGAGGCTTCAGTGAACTATGGTCACATCACTGCACTCAAGCTTGGGTGACAGAGTGAGACCCTGTCTTTATAATCTGGTTGCATTTTTTTTTTTTTTTTTTTTTTTTTTAAAAGACGGTGTTGCTCTGCCACCCAGGCTGAATGATCTTGGCTCACTGCAGACTTTGTGATACTTCAGCTTCCGCTTCCTGGGCTCAAGTGATGCTTGTGTCTCAGACTCCCAAAGTGTTGGGATTACAGGCGTGAGCCCCTGCGCCTGGCTAGAATTTACTTTTGAATATGATGTGAGGTAGGACTATGCAGACTTTTTTTTTTTTTTTTTTGCGCCAGTTCATGAACCAAACCCAACTACTTTCCTGATATATTTGTCTCTCGCTCTCTCCTGCTCTCTCCCACTCTCTCTCGCTCTCTCGCGCTCTCTCTCTCTCTCTCTCTCTCTCTCGCTCTCTCTTGCTCTCTCTTGTCACCAGGCTGGAGTGCAGTGGTGCGCTCTCAGCTCACTGCAGCCTCCGACTCCCTGGTTGAAGGGATTCTCCTGCCTTAGCCTCCCTAGTAGTTGGGATTACAGGCACATGCCACCACGCCCAGCTAATTTTTGCATTTTTAGTAGACATAGGATTTCACCATGTTGGCCAGGATGGTCTTGTTCTCCTGACCTCATGATCCAAAGTGCTGGGATTACCGATGTGAGCCGCTGCACCTGGCCTTTTTTTTTTTTTTTTTTTTTTTTTTAAAATAGTTTCACTCTTGTTGCCCAGGCTGGAGTGCAATGGCGTGATCTCGGCTCACTGCAACCTCTGCCTCCCCAGTTCAAGCCATTCTCCTGCCTCAGCCTCCAGAGTATCTGGGATTACAGGCATGTGCCACTACACCTGGCTAATTTTGTATTTTTGGTCAGGCTGGTCTCCTGACCTCAGGTGATCTGCCCGCCTTAGCCTCCCAGTGTGCTGGGATTACAGGTGTGAGCCACCGTGCCTGACCCATTTGTCTGTTTCTTTCTTTCTTCTTCTTCTTTTTTTTTTTTTTTTTTTTAAAGATGGGGTTTCACCATGATGGCCAGGCTGGTCTTGAACTCCTGACCTCAGGTGATCCACCCACCTCAGCCTCCCAAAGTGCTAGGATTACAGGCGTGAGCCACTGTGCCCGGCTCTGTCTGTTTCTTTATTCTCTTTTTAAGTTAGCAATACTTCTACAAGTAGCTTTATCTTTTTCCCTATCTAATTGTGTCCAGCAGTTAGAATCATGCTGTCAATCAGCATGAACACTTTTAAAGCTCTTGGTAACTGAAGTTACGTTGTTTTCTAATAGGGTTGTACTGATTTTTACAGTGCCACCAATGCTGTGTTACATGGTAACCACATTATTCCTGCTTCAGAGATGTTATTTTAAACAGTCTGTGCAGTTCCTCAGATTTCTTTAAGTTGCATTTCTTTGATTACTAGCTGGAATTAATATTTCCTCTTGTTTTTCAGTAAGGTATTGTGAATGTGACTGACAAACTTAAGTTTAACCTGAGAGGACCTTCTAAATTATGAGTATACAGTAGTTTTTAGTAAATTACTGGCACTTTTTTTTTTAAGTATGAAGTAGATGTATCTAATTCTTTTAAATTGAGTTTGTGTATTTTATAATATCTTTTCACCTTATTTGTGGTTCTCCTAGTTCGTTTCAATTTACTGCTTAAGAAACCTGAAGTAATCTATCCATCCTCTTTTTTAGCCCAGTAGTGCTAAGTTGCATTCAGTAGACCGCCAATTCGTGGATGAGCTGAGTTTTCAGGTGTTTTGTAAATAGAGTATGAGAGAATTAGTGGGAAGAGCCCAGATTTTTTTTTCTTGCTGTAATCTTTTTAGCAGTGAAGCCTATAGTGAAATGAGATTTTTATTAGTAGCTTAGCCTGCTTCTTGATAGTAATGGTTATTTATAGTGATGAGCTGGATGGATAAAGTAAAATTGGCTGTTTGACATCATTCTTTTGAAAAATAATTACATTATTGCATTTATGCTTATACCAGGTGGTGGTAGTCTGCCACCTGGTATAACCATAAATACAATAGGTAGGAAGTCCTATTGCATTCTCTTTTTGGGGATTTGTCAGTACCAAGGTATTGCAGAAACTATGGAAAAAGATATTCTCTATGATATCTGAGAATGTTATCATATTCCAGGTAGGAAGTCCATTGCATTCTCCTTTTGGGGATTTGTCAGTACTAAGGCATTGCAGAAACTATGGAAAAAGATATTCTTTATGATACCTGAGAATGTTCTGGACTAGCTAACTTTAGAGTGATTAAAGAGACACAATATGGTGGTGAAAAATTTTCCAGGTGTAGAAAGAGAAGTTGGGGTCAAATGAAACATTGTATAGAGCAGTTAATTTTTTTTCTCTAACCTGTGTCAGAAAAAGAATAATTTTCAAACATCCTTTATAGATTGACTTATTTAGGAAGATGGAATATGTTATTTATAGTTTTGCTGAAAATAATCATGCACGTATCATTACATTTAAATGTAGTGAATGGAGAGCCCTGTCCCCCTTTCAGCACAATCACCTTATTTTATTTAATTTATTTATTTATTATTTTATTTTCATGTTAGCATTTACCAGTGCTTGGTTTTTTTTTTTTTTTTTTTTTTTTTTTTTTTTCCCCTCAATAAATTTACAACCTCCATGGGGACAAAATTTTTTCTTTTGAATGCTGTAAACGTGGTGTCTCTAACAGTGCCTAATACATAGCAGACACTCAAGAAATATTTGTTGAATGATTTAATTTAGTGCTTTATCTGGATACTGATTGATTAAAATGTTTATTTAATTTTAATTTTTTTTTTTTGAGGCAAGGTCTCACTGTCACCCAGGCTGGAGTGTAGTAGTGTGATCTCAGCTCATTGCGGCTTCTGCCTCCCTGGGCTCAAGTGTTCCTCCCACCTCAGCCTTTGAAGTAGCTGGGACCACAGTCATGCGCCACCACACCCGCTTAATTTTTTGTATTTTTGGTAGAGATGGGGCTTCACCATGTTGCTTAGGGTGGTCTCGGACTCCTGAGCTCAAGCAATCTATCCCCTCCTTTGCCTCCCAAAGTATTGTGATTACAGGTATGAGCCACCATGTCCAGCTTTTGATTAAAATATTTACAAATAAATTTAGTCCTAGTTGTGAAGATAGCTAGCTACATTTCTGAACTTACCACACAGATTTTAAAAAATCAGTCTATGAAGCAGGAAAAAAATTTGAGATATGAGGGGCTTGTCAGTATTATATAGAATACAAGACATTGGAGCTAAGGTTAAATAGTACAATCTGAAGCTCATTAAATATACATATTTTTGGCTGTATTTAACTATGTCTGAACTCATTAACTACTAGCGTGTTTTCTTCTGATCGGCTATCTTCACAAGTTAAGACAACCTTTTATTCCTTTTTGTTTTGGACAAGGCCTTGCTTTTTCACCCAGGCTGGAGTACAGTGGGATGATCACAGCTCATTGCAGCCTTGGCCTCCTGTGCCCAAGGGATACTCACCCCCCTGAGTAGCTGGGACTACAGATGTCTGCCACCATGCCCGGCTAATACTTTTTATTTTTTTGTAGAAGTGGCATCTCATTTTGTTTCCCGGGCTGGTCCTTATGTGCTTTAATCAAATGTAATAGTAGCAATGATTCCACCATACTTTTGGTTTACATAATTCTTTCACTCTGTGTTCATAATAATAATGATACATTAGGGAGGGAGGTCTTGTGTTATTTTTTAATGTTTTTAAAATTTTTATTATTACTATTGTGAGACAGAGTCTTGCTCTGTCACCCAGGCTGGAGTGCAGTGGTGCGATCTTGGCTCACTGCATCCTACACCTCCTGGGTTCAAGCAATTCTCCTGCTTCAGCCTCCCCAAGTAGCTGGGATTACAGGCGCCTGCCACCAAGCCTAGTTAATTTTTTGTATTTTTAGTAGAGATGGGATTTCGCCATGTTGACCAGGCTGGTCTCGAACTCCTGACCTCGTGATTCACCTACCTTGGCCTCCCAAGGTGCTGGGATTACAGGCATGAGCCACCGTGTCCAGCCTTTTTTACTTTTAGACAGGGTTTTACTCTGTTGCCCAAACTGGAATACAGTAGCAAGACCATAGCTCACTGCAACCTCAAACTCCTGGGCTCCAGTAATCCATCCTCCTCTGCATCCTGTGTTGCTGGGATCGCAGGCGTGCTCCACCACAGCAGGCTAATTTTTTTTTTTTTTTTCCAGTAGATACGAGGTCTTGCTATGTTGCCTAGGCTGGTCTTGAACTTCTGGGCTCAAGCCATCCTCCCTGCCCTGCAGCCAACCTTTTGTGGTATTCATGCTGCTTTACAAACAAAGAAAATTAGCCTTTCAGAGGAGCTAAGAAACTTGGCCCAGGGTTACACAATTAGAATTGGTAATATGAACACTAGGACGGATATCTTGTGTTCTCTGGTTCTGGTTCTGTGTTTTTTACAACCATAGAATTTTAGAGCAGGAGGAAGCCTTTAAAGAGTAGTACTCTAGCCTTACACACACACACACACACACACACACACACACACACACACACGCTCGAGGGAAATATTTACTTACATATATATGATGCTAATAATATATATAATAAATTAACATTATAAAGCTAATATGGCAGAGTCAGGATTCCAACTCAGGTCCATTCCTTAGATCAGTCCTGTGATCTTTCTAATCTTCCATGTCTTTGATTCTGGAGACGGGTGTGCTACCTGATGAAATGGCTGATAACAAAGGTATTTGAGTTTCTTCATAGTTTCTGTTGCATGTTTGTGCTTGTAATGATGAATACCTTCCAAAAACATTTGAATTTATTTTGAGACAGCTTGGAATAGTGGAAAGAACTTAAGCTTTAGAGACAAGTAGATTTAAGAGCACCTATGACACCTTTCTTTATTGACTGTGTGACCCTGTTGTTTCCTCATTTGTAAAATGGGCAGAGTATCATATACCTTGAACTAAACATAGTATATTATGTTAAGTGTCTGACATAGAATGTGCTCGATAATGTTACCACTGTTTTAGAAAATGTTACAGAGATGAAATTTATTTCATTACAGTACAGAAAGGGACAACTAAGATAAAAACAAATTTTGGAAAGCATTTGACCAAAGGAATTATATCTGCATTTGTACAGATCGATATGAATAACTGTTATGATGTTAAATGTTAGTGAACATTGTTTTTTTAGAATATCTTTTTTGAAACAGCCTCTGCAGTTTTGTCTCAAACTCCTGGGCTCAAGCAATCCTCCCACCTTAGCCTTCTGAGTAGCTGGGCGGTGTGTGCCACCATGCCCAGCTACTTAAAAAAAATTTTTTTTTTTTTGAGACAGAGTCTCAAGTGCTGGGATTACAGGCATGAGCCACTGTGCCCGGCCTTTAAATTTTTTTGTAATTACAATATCTCCCTATGTTTCCCAGGCTAGACATCTATAATTTTAAATTCTTTGTAACTTTGCAAGGAATGGGTACAAATCTCTGCATTTTACAAATAGAAAAAATTGTAGAGATGTATCCTCTCTTTAACCAAGAGCCCTAAAATAAATCTACTTGGATCTAATAATGAGAAAATAAGGAATCAATTCAACATAAAATCTGTACATGGGAAGTATTGTTAGTTATTATAATGAAGTGTTGGGGTCAGTTTTAATGTCTAACAATAAATGAGTAGGTTATCACATCTGGTGGTATCTTATAAAACTATGAGAGGTTTGTATTACGAATATTACACAAGGGCTTAGGAATGCAAATGGAGTTGGAAAATTATGCACAGTTGTATCCATTTTGTGTTTATAGTTTTGAAAAATCTACAGTAATACAGGCATATACATGTGGACAAAGGCTGGGAAGGAAATGAAGATAGTTGATGTATCAGGGCATTAGAATGCTATGTGATTGTTCTGATGATATTTAAAGATAATTTTGTATAATAAAGAGAGGGAAAACTGAGATGATATACTTCCTGTATAGTGTGCACTGGAGAGCATTGGCATTAAAACATTCAGGGGTTCCACCCAGATAATATGGTCTAGTACATTAATATTTTGGGGGAATTTTAATAGTCCCAACTACTGGCTTTTAATTTTTTGTTAGTAAACTTTTAGCATACTATCATTCAACCCATTGCATTTTACCATGGAACTTCAGTATTATTTTATTCTTTTCTTCTTCTTCTTGAGAATTATGGCCACAATAAGTATATTATATAAGTAAATCTTAATGGACTTTTTTTTTTTTTTTGAGAATCTTCAACTTGGTGTCATTAAAGAAGCATTTTTAAACCCCAGATATATGTTCCATTGCAGTATTATGAGGGAAATCATCCATTATAATCTTCTATGCCCATTGCTTTTTGTGTAGCCTGTCTTGTCAATCAGCAAAGCAAATACTTTAGTGCTCTCTGCCTTCCAAATTACTTCATATATTTTATGGTTGATATACTTTATGGTATGTGTGTTCTTTTCTGTTTCATTGCTTCCATAAAAAAAGACTGGTTGAAGTGTTAGTTTGATTTCTTCTCTTTTTCCATTCATCTGTGAGTACTACAAGACACAGTGCACCATTGATTCTTGCATTCCTCATTTACATTCTGATTTTAAAAGAAGCTTGTTAAAAAGAATGTGCCTGGGTAAATGGTACTATAGTCTTGGTGGTTTGAAAACTTACAGAATGCTTTTTCAGTTGTTTCATTCCAGTTAAGCATATTGTTAAACTGATGAGGTTCATTATCTCTGTGTGTCTGTTTCTGTGTGTCTTGCCTGTCTCTCCCACCACCTTTTTCCCCCCAGCCCCCACCATTTTGTTTTAAACTAATCTTCAGGGAGTATGTTCACAGTAAAACTATTGAGAGTTCCCTGTACTGTAATTCCTTGGAATGTTTGCCTTTCTTGGTTGGTTGTATATTTTACAGAAGTAGTATCCAGTAGACCTAATGGGTTTTGTAGCATGGTCTTCATATATTCAAAGAGTTTTTTAATGTTTAGAGCATAGTACTTCAAAAGAAGGAATAATTTTATTATTAATTGGGTAAAAATAATGATCCCTGCCCATGGCAAACATTTACTACAAAAGGGGTGTAAAGTGAAAGATTTCATGTCCTCCATTCCAAGTTTTCAGGAGTAACCACTGCTGATAGATTTTTGTATCCTAGGAATTTTCTAATGATAAACGAATTGAATTATATGTGTTAGATTGTAACTTGCTCTTTTTAATTACTTACAGTACCTTATATTTTACAATATCAGCATATTTTAAAGCAGCATATACTTTGTATTTATAAATCTAGTCATCCCCATTGCTTTTAGAAATGCAGAAATTTTATTTAATTGTATATGTATGTGACTTAGTGTTTTTTATTCCAGAAAAAGAGGTATTGTATAATTATTAACCTTTTTTTGAGACAGAGTCTCACTCTGTTGCCTAGGCTGGAGTGCAGTGGCATGATCTTGACTCACCACAACCCCAGCCTCCCGGATTCAAGCAGTTCTCTGCCTCAGCCTCCCGAGTAGCTGGGATTTCAGGCGCCTGCCACCCCACCCGGCTAATTTTTGTATTTTTAGTAGAGATGGGATTTTGCCATCTTGGCCATGCTGGTCTTGAACTGCTGACCTTGTGATCCACCTGCCTTAGCCTCCCAAAGTGCTGGGATTGCAGGCGTGAACCACCTCACCCAGCAATTATTTCTTTGTTGGGTTAAACATTTTTTGTTGTATTGGACATGTAATTTAGGGCATACTTTATGTTATGTTAAAAGTGCTACCGGTAGAGGGTCTTGACTGCAAGTTGTCCAGGTTCTTGGCATTTTGAACAAAGAATTGGACAAAATGCACATCAAAGCAAATAAAGAATGAAGCAAGGAAAGCAGAGATTTATTGAAAATGAAAGTACACTTCACAGAGTGGGAGCGGCTAGAGCAGTAGCTCAAGGGCCCTGGTTATAGGATCTTCTGGGGTCCAAATAACCTCTAGATGTTTTCCATTGGCCACTTGGGGTACACTTCATGCAAATGAAGTAGAGGCCTGTGATCAGTCTGATTGGTTATGGAAAGTAACTAACTAGGGGCTGTACACTCTTCCCCCCCCCCAAAAAAAAAAAGTAATGTCTCTCTAAGCATTACTTTTCTTTTTCTTTCTTTCTTTTTTTTTTTTTTTTTTTTTTTTTT
>NW_022437042.1:7369269-7471624 GCF_009761245.1 Sapajus apella
TTTTTTTTTTTTTTTTTTTTTTTACAAAGTTACACTCTTATGAAAGATACTTTCAGACACAGGCTGTGGTTCAGGCCTGTAATCCCAGCACTTTGGAAGGCAGAAGCAGGTGGATCAAGAGGTCTGGAGAGGAGAATTGCTTGAACCTGGGAGGCGGAGGTTGCAGTGAGCCAAGATTGTGCCACTGCACTCCAGCCTGGGAGACAGAGTAAGACTCTATCTCAAAAAAAAAAAAAAAAAAAGGAAAAAGAAAAAGAAAGGTACTTTGAATTTTCCCTTTGCCACAGAGAAGGGGGGGGTTGCAAAGGGAGTAGCCGCTGATCCTTTTGGTATGGAGAGTTGGGTTTTCCTTTTGATGTAGTTCTAGGAAGTCAGCGTGAATCGGCCTTAGGTTCCCTGCCTCCAGACCCTATTCTCTTGCTGCAAAAGAACATACTTATACTGTGTACGTATTTTGATGGTGTCTTTTCAGAGTTGTGTTTAAGATGCAGTTTTTTCCCTCAGTGTCCACAGTCTTAATACAGAAGGTAGCTAATGAAACAAAAATACTAAAATAGAGTCATTATTGTAATGATGGAAACTTATATAAAGTATAGGAACAGAAAGATCATGATTATTTCAGAGATTTCAAGGAGTATGTCTTACAGAGGAGGAATGGTGATTGAGGTTCAGTAGTGTGTCGTGACATTCCAAACTACCTAACCTCCATCTCTCATAACTTGGACTTAATATCCAACTGCTTTTAGTTCTCTGGGGTTACCAGGCTGTTTGATGTGGAGATATTTCATTGCTTGGGCTGTTTCTATTGCCTAGAATATCCCTGTACCCACTTGCCAGCATAACAGTACATGTCCTTCCAGATTTAGATTGAGGTCACTTGAAAACCATACCTGAGGTTTCCTTTCCCAGAAGAGCTACTTTCCTGTGCCCTGAGGCTTCCTAAGCATATTCATGCCAATGTGCTTTCAGTGTACCCTATATAGTAATCTCTTGTGTGACACCTTCACTGTACTTTAAATTCGTTACGGGGAGACAGTATCCTTTATTCATTTTCCCTGAACATTTTGTGAAAAACTCCAATGTACATAATTGTATAGTGAATACTCGTATAGTGAATACTCATATACCTATCACCTGTATATGTTCTGTATTGAACATATACAGACTTTTTTCTTGTCATTTTCCCCTAAGTAATATGGTATAAAAACTTTTTTTTTTTTTTTCTTTTTTTTTTGAGATGGAGTCGTGCTCTGTTGCCCAGGCTGGAGTGCAGCGGTGTGATCTCAGCTCACTGCAACCTCCGCCTCCCGGGTTCAAGCGATTCTCCTGCCTCAGTCTCCTGAGTAGCTGGGACTATAGGCATGTGCCACCATGCCTGGCTAATTTTGGTATTTTTAGTAGAGATGGGGTTTCATCATGTTGGCCAGGCTGGTCTTGAATTCCTGACCTCAGGTGATCCACCCGCCTCTGCCTACCAAAGTGCTGGGATTACAGGCATGAGCCACAGTGCCCGGTCCAACAACTATTTTCATAGTATTTTCATTATATTTTCTATTCCAAGTAATCTAGAGATGATTTAAAGGAAAATATTGGAGGATGTGCATAGGTTAGATGCAAATATTGTTCCATTTTATATAAGGGACTTGAGCATCTGTGGATTTTGGTGTCCTGAGGGTATGCTGGAAGCAATGCCCCCATGGATAACTGAGGGATGACTGTATTTGTTTTGTCAAGTACCATCCATCTAGCCTTTGTGCTCTCTGTTTTTTAAAAGTGCATTTCAAAATAAGTTGCAGACATTATTGTACTTCACCTCTGAAGAATTCAGCATTAAAATCATTAATTTTATTTATTATTAACTTTTCATTTTAATCCTTTTTTACATTTTAAAATGTGCATGTTATTTTTATTAGGGCTATCACAGTGCTGGTACAGATGTGCTTAATATTTGAATTGAAATCCCTTTAAAAAACTTTTAATTTTATTGTTTTATTTCCATAGGTTTTTTACTTTGTGCATTTGAGTCTAAGTTTACTGCACTTGAAAGGATCAATTCATTGAGGGCTGTAGTAGAGAGAGTTTCATGAAACAAATATTATTACTGTTTTTTTCTTGGAGACAGGGTTTCCGTCTGTCGCCTAGGCTGGAGTGCAGTGGTGCAATCTTGGCTCACTGCAACGTCTGCCCTAAGCGATGCTCTGACATCAGTCTCCTGAGTAGCTGGGACCACAGGCACATCCTACCATGCCCAGCTAATTTTTGTATTTTTTTGTAGAGATGGGATCTCACCATGTTGCCCAGGCTGGTCTCAAATTCCTGAGCTCAAGAGATCTTCCCGCCTTGGCCTCCAGAAGTTCTGGGGTTACAGGCATGAGCTACTGTGCCTGTCCTAGGGTTTTAACTGGTCCTTAAAGAATGATTCTGCATTGAGTACAAGGGGGTAGTTATGATTATAGGCTGGAGAAGCAGAGCTGGGAATGAGTACTCTGTGGAATAATGAGACAAGCATTGTGATTGAAGCTGTAGGTTCAATTTTATTAACAGAAAAAGCAGGTCTTTGGTCTTGTAGGATCTTGTTAGGATTGATAATATTTAATATTAGTACCTGAAGAGGTTACCTTGTATTTTTCTTAGACTCACAAGTTAAGAATATACTCGTTTTACCTGATATATTTTTCTTGTCGGGTGAACTTTTGTCTTGAGTTATTTAGACTAAAAACTGGGTGGCTCCTATTGTTACTGTAGAAGATAGAAAATGAACAGAGGAGCTGGTCACAGTGGCTCACACCTGTAATCCCAGCCTTTTGGGAGGCTGAGTCTAGGAGTTCAAGACCAGCCTGGGCAACATGGCAAGACCTTGTCTCTATAAAAAAGCAATTAAAAAAAATTGCATCTAAAAAAAAATAAATGGGGGAAGATCCCAGTGGTGAGTTAAAATCTATAGGGAATGAATTTCCTGGAGATTTTCAATCTTGGTTAGCTTAAATTTGGGCAATACCATCAGGAAAGGTACATTTTATTTCTTGTGGAAAGAATAGTAGTGTGGTGGCTGCTGCTGGCTTCTTAAGGACTTTCTGGGGAAATGCATCATTGAGCTGTGGGTTCCTGGCATTTGAGTGAATAATGTTCAGATGATTAAGTGGCCCACGGCAGGAAGTGGGGAGCATGTTTGCTTCTCTTCCCAAGCTACTCATACCTTCTGTTTCTCTAAAACTGGGTAATCCTATATATACCAGGTTGTTGATTCCATGACTTACAGTAGCTTTTCTTAAAGTGGAGTATGGATTCACCTATATTAGGGGATTTGTGAATAAATCCTGAAACCTGTATACAGATCTGCTGAATGAGTCCTTGGGTGTGGGACCTGTGACCCTGCATTTAAACAAGCATTTTATATGATTTTTATGTGTATTGGAATTTAAGAGAATTGCTCTCATAGGTGGAATTTTCCATAATTAATTTATTAAGCAACTACCTATAACTATTACTCCTGTTTAGGAAGTGTAATTACAGGAAGTAAATGCTGTCTTAGTCCATTTGTGTTGCCATAACAGAACACCTGAGGCTGGGTAATTTATAAACAAAAGAGGTTTTAGCTCAGTGTTCTACAGTCTGGAAAATAAGAGAAACATTGCCATATCTACATGGCTCCTGGTGATGGTTACTTGCTAGGTCAAAACATGGTAGATAAGGTCGAAGGGGAAGTGGATACATTCAAAGAAAGGGATATCTTGGCTTTATAACAAAAGCCCACTCTCTTGGGAATGAATCCATTCCCATGAGAACTAATCCAGTCTCACCAGAGTGAGAACTTGGGACTTCACTCATTACCAAAAGAATGGCAACACATCATTGATGAGGGATCCCCCCCCATGACCCAAACACCTCTCAGTAGGCCCTGTCTCTCAACACAGCCACATTGGGGATCAGATTTCAACATGAGTTTTGGTGGGGACAGACAAACCACGTCTAGCTCATAGCAAATGCCTATTGCTTTATAATAAGATTGATAGCAAAGTATAGCTGTTGGGGATTTTCTGCTGCTCAAGATTTTGCTAAAGATCATTTTGTATACACAATTGTAGGGAAATACTATTTTTATTGCATGTATTGAATGAAGAGTAAGATATTTCAGGGGTTTCTATATGGTAGTTTTTGGTAATTCCTTAAGTACAAAGGAAGGAAATTAAGACCTCTTATGTTTGAAATTGAGTGATTCACAATACATTAAGATTGTAATCTTATTTTTGTTCTAAAGAGCTATTATGTGAATTATCCTAGTAAGACAACTATATATTTGTGAGACAGATATGTAGAAGACGAGTTCAAGCCCAGATTTTTGCCTCTTAGCTGTGTGACCTTGGGAAAAACTTTTAACTTAAAAAAAAAAATTCAGCGTTGATTAGTATTTAGGGGAAGTTGATTTGCTGTGGAAACTATTTTATGCTATTACTTGCATAAGTATTTTGGTAACACTTTTGGTATTACCATGGTAGTATGGTAAATATTTTGTTTATGTCTAGGTAGTATTTTGTTTATGTTGTTATTTCTGTATTATATGAGAGAAGAAAAGTGTTTTTTTCCTCGTATAATACAGAAACAACAACATAAAATACCTCTGCAAACTCCTATTTTTAGCATGCTTGGAGACAAAATGTGCAGATCACAAAAAGTGTGTAAAGGGACAGGTAGGTAGTATATCAAAGAAGTGTGGAAAATAGTGAGCTAGCCCAGAGATGGTAGATCTCAGAAAGCTTGAGTGCAAAATACAATAATATCCTTTGTATGTGACAATGGGAGCAGGTAAAGAGATGAGTGGGCTATAAGATAAAGCCTTTATGGAAAAGGTTTAGTCAGACTAGGAGATATGGTAGGGCTTTTGCACAAAGAATCCATTTTAGCAGGAAATTGTCTCTGGGGAAGCAGTGGAGAGAACTTTTGACTTAAGAAGCTTGAAAGGCTGTTTATCCTAACATATAAAGAGCTCTTTGGAGTCAGTAAGAAAAAAATCATTAGCTTGTTAAGAAAATACAAACAGCATTTATGAAAAAGAATATGGCTGGGTGTGGTGGCTCACACCTGTAATCTCAGCACTTTGGGAGACCAAGGTGGGTGGATCACGAGGTCAGGATTTTCAGACCAGCCTGGCCTATATGATGAAACCCCCTCTCTACTAAAAAATACAAAAAAATTAGCTGGGCATGGTGGCATGCGCCTGTAAGCCCTGCTATTCAGGAGGCTGCGGTAGAATCACTTGAACCTGGGAGGCGGAGGTTGCAGTGAGCCAAGATTGAGCCACTGCATTCCAGTGTGGGTGACAGAATGAGACTCCGTCTCAAACAAACAAACAAAACAAAAAACAAAAGATAATATGAATGGAGCTTAAATGAGAAAAAAGTGCTTACTAAAATAACAGGTATCCCTTCTTAATCAGACCTGTTTGGTTCTTGATTTCCTTAGCAGGAGTTAAGATAGTGATTAGTACTGCATTATCCAAATCTGTTTGGTTGATGTTTTGAGTAACAAAGGGTTTATCGAAAATGTATGCTTGGTTCCTGAGATTGTGAAGTAGAATTTTGTGTAGGGAGGTTCACCTATATCCTGAATACCACTGTTCACTTAGCAGATTGCCAAAAATCTCTGTCTTGACAGTACTGTTGGTGGCTGTTTAGAAACTGACAGATCCATACAGACATTGCTGGTGGAGGTATAATTCGATATAACCCCCGTTTATGGAGGGTAATTTTGATATCTGTTAAAATTACAAATGCATATGGCCTTTGGCCAATGCCTTCAATCATGTTTCAGTCAGTATGAGGGACTACTTATGTGTTAATTGGTTAAAACAATCACAGCAACAGAGAATTAAATATTATTCAGATAGCTGAAACAGATAGCTTTGTTCCAGTGTAGATGTTGATGAAATAAATCAGAAGAAAGCATTTGAGTGTTGGCAGGGGAACACTGATGGGCACAAATTAAAAAAAAATTAAGATATTTATATACAGTCTAATTTACACTTTTTAGCATACAGTTCTGGGAGTTTTGACAAATTTATACATTTGTCTAACCATCACTACAATTAAGTTTTAGATCAGTTCCAGTACCCCCATGTCCACATCCCTCCAATATTCCTTGGTAGTCCTTTCCTCTGAACCTTAGCCCCTGGCAACCACTGATTTCTTTTTCATTTATATGTTTTTTGCTCTTTCCAGACTGTCATGTACATGGAATCATATAGTAAGTAGCCAATTGAGTCTGGCTTCTTTCACTTAGCATAATGCATTTGAGATTTATCCAGGGTGTTGTGTTTAGCAGAAATTTGTTCCTTTTTATTACTGAGTAGTATTCCATTGTATAACATAATTTGCTTATCCATTAACCACCAGTTGAAGGACATTTGGGTTGTTTCCGCTTTTGGTGACTACAAATAAAGCTGCCTAGAAGTTTGTATAGTTTTAGGATTTTACATTTGAGTCTAACATCCATTTTGAGTTAATTTTTGCATATGGTACAAGGTATGGAAAGAATTAACTTTTTTTTCCACATATGGATATCCAGTCATTCCAGCACCATTTGTTGAAAAGTCTATCTTTCTTCATTGAATTGCCTTGGCACCTTTGTCAAAAATCAAATGACCATATGTGCGTAGGTCTATTTCAGGACTTTTCTATTCTATTTTGTTGATCTTTCTTGATCACCATTCACACACTGTCTTACTGTTGCTTTATTGAAAGCTTTGTTTGACATCAAGAGAGTCCTCCAACTTTGTTCTTTTTCAAAATGGTTTTGGTTACTCTACCAACTTTGCCTTTTCACCTAAGAATCAGCTTCCTGATTTTGGGAAAAAAAAAAAGAAAGAGGAAAAAAATGAACTTGGTAGAATTTTTATTAGACAGATTTCTAAAAATTGTGGTAGCATATATGTAACAAAATTTCCTATTTTTACTTTTGAAGTGCGCAGTTTAGTGGCATTAAGTACATTCACATTGTTTTGCAGCTATCACCACCATCTATTTCTGGCAACTTAAACAATTTTTCCAAACTGGAACTCTGGACCCATAAACAGTGACACCCCCCCCCCCAGTTCCTCCATTACACCCAGCACCTGGCGACCACTATTCTACTTTGTCTCTTTGAATCTGATACCTTTAGTTACTTCATTCCGTATTTGTAGAATAATAGAATATTTGTCCTTTTGTCACTGGGTTTTATTTCACTTAGCCCAATGTCTTTAAGGTTCATCCTTGGTCACCCAGGCTGCAGTGGAGTGGCATGATCTTGGCTCACTGCAACCTCCACCTCCTGGGTTCAAGTGGTCCTCCTGCCTTGGCCTCCCGAGTAGCTGGTATTACAAGCGCCTGCCACCATACCCCACTAATTTTTGTGTTTTTAGTAGACACGGGGTTTCACCATGTTGGCCAGGCTGGTCTTGAACTCCTAACCTCAGGTGATCCACCCACCTTGGCTTCCTAAAGTGCTGGGATTCCAAGTGTGAGCCACCGTGCCTGACTCCTTGTTTAATATGTTGGAGTTTATAACCTGTGGTATGTATATTTCACATTTTGTTTGTCCATTCATCTGTTGATAGATACTTGGGTTGCTTCCACCTTGGCTGTTGTGAATAATGTTGCTGTGAACATGGGTGTATAAATATCTTTTTTGAGTGCTTGCTTTGAATTCTTTGGGGTATATACCCAGAAGTGCAGTCACTGGATCATATGGTAATACTGTGTTTGTTTATTTTTTATTTATTGTTTTTTTGAGATGGAGTCTCACCTGTCATCCAGGCTGGAGTGCAGTGGTGCCATCTCCACTCGCTGCAACCTCTGCTTCCTGGGTTCAAGAGATTCTGCTCACCACCACGCCCGGCTAATTTTTTTTTTTTTGAGTAGAGATGGGATTTTGCCATGTTGGCCAGGTTGGTCTTGAACTCCTGACCTCAAGTGATCCGCCTGCCGTAGCCTCTCAAAGTGCTGGGATTACAAGTGGGAGCCACCATGCCCCGCCGTGTGTGTGTGTGTGTGTGTGTGTGTGTGTGTGTGTGTGTATGTTTAAGGAACAGTTACACTGTTTTCCACGGATATATCCCCACAGTTTGTTTCTCCATTTCCTCACCAACTTTATTTAACTAATGGCCTTCTTAATGGGTGTGAAGTCAAATCTTAATGTGGTTTGATTTGCACTTCCCTAGTAATTAGTGACCTGAGTCTCTTTCATGTGCTTTGGATAGATTTTTAAATATAGTTTTAAATATTCTTATAAAAGTTGTATATGTCTATTGTAGAAAGAAACTGAAGATAACTAAAAATAAAGCAAAACCAGGCTGGACATAGTGGCTCATGCTTGTAATCCAAGTGCTTTGGGATGCCAAGGTGGGAGGATCATGAGGCCAGCCTGGGCAACATAGTGAGACCCCCATCTTTATAGAAAATGAAAAAAAAAAACTAGCCAAACATAGTGGTGCACACCTGTAGTCCCAGTTATTCAGGAGGCTGAGGTAGGAGGACCACTTGAGCCCAGGAGTTTGAGGTGACAGTGCACTCTAGCCTGGGTGACAGTGAGACTCCGTCTCTAAAAACAGAAAGAAAACAAAACGATCCTATTTTTATCTTTCAGATATTTTTCTATATGCATATATATGTACCATTAAAAAAAGAAACATCTCTTCAGAGTAGAGGAGGCAGAAAAAGTGACATTATTCTATACATGTGCTTTTGTGTCTGTCTTGTCTTTTTCTTCCCTCCTTTTCTTTCTTCCTTTTTTTACTTAGCTCCACTATTTCATGCCAATAACATGTTATTTTAATGCCTGGTCCATATTCAGATTTCTCCAAGTATTCATAAACATCTATTGTAGCTGGTTTATCCAAACCATACAAGCATTGAATTTGATTTCCCTCTCCCTCCCTCCTCTTCTCCTTCCCCCTCCCCTTTTTCTCTGTCTTTCCATCTAAGACAGGGTTGGTCTCTGTCACCCAGTCTGGAGTGCAGTGACATAATCATAGCTCACTGCAGTCTCCCAGCTTGTGAGCTCAAGCGATTCTCTGGCCCCAGCCTCCCAAGCTGCTGGGACTACGGGTGTGTACCACCATGTATGCCTAATTTTTTTGTTGTTGTTGTTTGAGACAGTCTTGCTCTGTTGCTCAGGGTGGAGTGCAGTGGTGATGTCTTGGGTCACTGCAACAACCTCTGCCTCCTGGGCTGAGGTGATCCTCCCGCCTCAGCCTCCTGAATAGCTGGGACTAGAGAGATGCATGTCACCATGCCCAGCTAAGTTTTGTATATTTTGTATAGCCGGGGTTTCTGCATGTTGCCCCGACTGGTCTTGAATTCTTGGCCTCAAGCCACCCACTTTGGCCTCCCAAAGTGTTGGGATTATAGCCATGAGCCACCCTGCCTGGCCATAGTTTTTTATTATTACTATTTTTTGTATCGACAGGGTCTTACTACGTTGCCCAGGCTGGCCTTGAACTCCTGGTCTCAAGTGATACTCTCATGTGAATCTGCTCTCTTAAGCCTCATCTGTAATAACCTAGCACAGCTCATCCTCTTTTTATATCATCTACAGTCACGTGCTGAGTAATGACGTTTTGGTCAATGATGGACCACATACTGCATGATGGTCCCATAATATTATAATGGAGCTAAAAGTTCCTTTCACCTAGTCATGCCATAGCCTTTATAACATTTTAGTGCAGTGCATTTCTCATGTGTTTGTGGGAATGCTGGTATAAATTAACCTGCCCTGCCAGTTGTATAAAAGTATAGCATATACAGTTATTTACAGTACATAATACTTGGTCATAACTATGTTACTGGTTTATATATTTGCTATACTATTTATCAGTATTTTAGAATGAACTCTTATAAAAAATTGTGACTGGGCATGGTAGCTGATGCCTATAATCCCAACATTTTGGGAGACTGAGATGGCAGGGTCAGTTGAGCCCAGGAGCTTGAGATCATGGGCAACATAGTGAGATGCCATCTTTACAAAAAAAAAAAAAATACACAGAAAGATTAACCAGACATGTTAGTGCCTACCTGTAGTCTGAGCTACTTGAGAGGCTGAGGTGAGAGGATTGCTTGAGCCAAGGAGTTCAAGGTTGCAGTGAGCAATGATCATACCACTGCAATCCACCATGGGTAAGAGTGAGACCCTGTCTCAAGAAAAAAAAAGTCAACTGTAAAACAGTCTTAGGTTCTTCAGTGTGTATTCCAGAAAAAGGCACTGTTATCATGACAGATGACAGCTCTACATGTTACTGTCCCTGAAGACCTTCCAGTAGAACAAGATGTGGAAGTGGAAGACAGTTACATTGATGATCCTGACCCTATGTGGGCCTAGGCTAATGTGTATTTGTGTCTTGGCGTTTAACAAAAAAGTTTAAAAAGCAAAACAAATAAAAATTTTAAAAATAGAAAAATGCTTATGGAATAAGGATATAAAGAAAAAAATTTTTTTTTGCAGGTGTACAATATGTGTTTTAAGCTAAGTGTTACAATTAGGAGTCAAAAAGTTTATGTTTTCTAAAGTAAAAAAGTTACAGTAAGTGAAGGTTAATTTATTATTGAAGAAGGAAAAATTATTTTTTGTGAGACAGAGTCTCGTTCTGTCACCCAGACTAGAGTGCAGTCATGCAATCTCGGCTCACTATAACATCGGACTCCCGGGTTCAATCAATTCTCCTGCCTCAGCCTTCTGAGTAGCTGGGACTACAGGCATGTGCCACCATGCCTGGCTAATTTTTTGTGTTTTTGGTAGAGACTGAGTTTTACTGTGTTAGCCAGGATGGTCTCGATCACTTGACCTTGTGATCTACCCGCCTTGGTCTCCCAAAGTGTTGTGATTACAGGCATGAGCCACCATTCCCGGCCAAAATATTTTCAAAAATAAATTCAGTGTCTCCTAAATGTACAGTGTTTATAAAGTGTGCAGTAGTGTCTAGTAATGTCCTAGACCTTCACATTCACTCACCACTCACTCACTGACTCACACAGAGCAACTTTCAGTACTGCAAGCTCCATTTGTGCTAAGTACCCTACACAGGCATATCGTTTTTATCTTTTATACAGTATTTTTACTGTACTTTTTAAGATTTATATATGTTTAGATACACAAATACCATTGTGTTAGTTGCCTACAGTGTTTAGTACAGTAACATGCTGTATAGGTTTGTAGCCTAGGACCAATAAGCTATACCATGTAGCCTAGGTGTGTAGTAAGTAGGCTATACCATCTACGTTTGTGTAAGTATACTCTATGATATATGCACAACGATGAATTGCCCAATGATGGATTTCTCAGAGCTTACCCCCATTGTTAAGTGACATGTGACTGTATATTGAGTTATAATTTACATACAGTAAATGTCACCCATGATGTATGCTCCCTTGTAACCACCCACCACAATCAAGATAAAGAACATCTCTACTGAGTGTGGTTGCTCACACCTGTAATCTTAGCACTTTGGGAAGCTGAGGCAGGAGGATCTTTTGAGGGTGGGAGTTTGAGTCAGGCCTAGGCAACAAAGCAAGACCCTGTCTCTACAAACACACACACACACACAAATATTAGGTGAGCGTGGTGGCATGCAGTTACTGAGGAGGGAGAGTGGCTTGAGCTTGTGAATTTGAGTGAACTGTGATCTGTGATCATGCCACTGCATTGTAGTCTGGGTGGCAGAGGGGGAGACTCTGTCTCATAAAAAACCGAAACCAAAAAAACCCATCTCCATTAACCTCAAGTTTTTTCTTGCCTCCTTTCTGTCAAGGTAGGTTAGTTTGCATTTTTAATAATTTAGAATTTAATATAAGTAAAATTATACAGTAGTAGGTACACTAAAGTCTTCATATAATCCCAACTCTGGGAGGCCAAGGCGAGAGCATTGCTTGCACTCAGGAGTTATTGGTTGGAATACATCTTAGGCGATTTTGTATATTTTATGTCGTATCTTACTTGCAGATATGTTAGTGATAAAGTTAATTCCTGGCTCAGGGTGATAACTATCCAGTTATCTTACTGTACTGCTAGGTTTTCACCTTGTAAGTAGAAAATCATCTGTGTGATGTTACTTGGGAACTAAAAGATGGCCAGTTCTGCAACAACCATACACCTGATCACCGGATTTATTTATTTACTTATTTATTATTTTTATTTTTTTCAGACAAAGTGTTTCGCTCTTGTTGCCTAGGCCAGAGTGCAATGGTACTGTCTCAGCTCCCTGCAACCTCTGCCTCCCAGGTTCAAGCAATTCTTCTGCCTCACCCTCCTGAGTACCTGGGATTACAGGCATCCACCACCATATTGGGCAAAAAATTTTTTTCTTTTGTATTTTTAGTAGAGCTGGAGTTTCACCATGTTGGCCAGTCTGGTCTTGAGCTCCTAACCTCAGGTGATCCACCTGCCTCAGCCTCCCAAAGTGTTGGGATTACAGGCGTGAGCCACGGCGCCCGGCCTCACCTGATATTTTTAATAACAGTTGCTAATCTTGTTTGTATCACTGATTTCATTGTGAGTTATGGAATAATTTCCAAAATCACTCCTGTATTCACTGGCTTCTTTAAAGTAGTTTTCTTTCATTAACTGAGATTGCTTGTTACTCGTAATATGTCTTTTTTTTTTTTTTTTTTTTTTTGAAATCGAGACTGAGTTTTGTTCTTGCCACCAAGGCTGGAATGCAGTGGCGCAATCTCAGCTCACTGCAACCTCTGCCTCCTGGGTTCAAGCGATTCTCCTGCCTCAGCCTCCCGAGCAGCTGGGATTACAGGTGCATGCCAGCATGCCCGGCAATTTTTTTTTTTTTGTATTTTTAATAGAGATGAGGTTTTACCTTGTTGGCCAGGCTGGTCTTGAACTGTTGCCCTCAGGTGATCCACGAGCCTCAGCCTCCGAAAGTGCTGGGATTACAGGCGTGAGCCACGGTGCCCAACCTGAAATATAATTCTTAAGGAAAAGGTAGAGTAAATACTTAATTTTCCCCTTTAGTTACCAATTTTCAAATTAAGGTGTGAATTTAGTAACTATAATGATAACATGGATTTGTCCTTTTATCTCTTTTTTTGAAGTTTATTATAGATTTTTATTGGTTAATATATTTTAATGTACTATAGTTAAGTATTTGTTTTTGATGTATTTTAAAAATGAGTTTATATTGATATTCCCGATTAAACATTTTTTGCTTTAACTTTTTATTATGGTAAAATATCCATGACATATCCATTTGAACCTTTTTTTTTTTTTTTCGAGACGAAGTTTCACTCTTGTTACCCAGGCTGGAGTGCAATGGTGCGATCTCGGCTCACTGCAACCTCTGCCTCCTGGGTTCAAGCAATTCTCCTGCCTCAGCCTCCCGAGTAGCTGGGACTACAGGTGTGTGCCACCATGCCCAGCTAATTTTTGTATTTTTAATAGAGACGGGGCTTCACCATGTTGACCAGGATGGTCTCGATCTCTTGACCTCGTGATCCACCTGCCTTGGCCTCCCAAAGTGCTGGGATTATAGGCGTGAGCCACCGTGCTCAGCCTCGTTTGAACCATTTTTAAGTGTACAGTTTAGAAGCATTAAGTGCTTTCACATTTGTTGTGCAGCGATCACCACCATCCATCTCTGAAAGTTTTTCCATTTTTTAAAACTTTCTAGAGGTTTGTATTTATTGGCATTTGACCTAGAGTCTTTCTCACTGGCAAAGTACAGCCCTGGGCAGGAGTATCAGCATCCTGCTCTCTCCTCAGTTCTGTTAATTCACCAACCCTAATCCCTCCTAACCCCGCTCATAGTCCAAAGAAGATAAAAAGTTCAGGGACATGATGTACTACTCTCAACAGTCTGCTGAGTCTCAGAGTTGGAAGATGGGAAGTATTTGAAATTCTGCCCATTTACTTTCAGGACAAAAAGTAGGCAGAGGCAGGAGGTACAAGGCAAAAATGCTGACACCCCTGCATCTTCTTAGGTCTTTATGGCATCTTCTCTGGATTTATAGACCACTTCTCTACTTTTCGGCTCCCACAGGATTCCTTGGGGCAGGCAACCGGTGACTGACACCACCTGCATACCTGGCTTAGTTACTGACTTGCTGCCACTTGGAGACCTAGGTACCCTCTCGACTCATCACCACAATTATTCCATCAAAGGAAGAGTTGGTGTAGTCATATACCCTCTCTCATTTACCCTTAATCTGTAGATATACATCACAATTTTCAGAACCATCATATTCAAACTGATCTATAGTCTTGACCAGCAAATACAGGAAACAAGCCCACAGATGCCTCATGTCCTTAGGTACCATCTCCAGGGTAGTCTTCTTCCAGAACCTTTTCATCTCTCCCAACTGAAAGTCTATACCCATTTAGCATTAATTTCCCATTTTCCCTAGCCCAACCACCATTCTACTTTCTCTTTGAATTTGACTCCTAGGTACCTCACATATATATTCCTATTTAGCAGAATTATAGACTATTTATCCTTTTGTGACTGGCTTATT
Organism: Sapajus apella; assembly: GCF_009761245.1. Lineage (NCBI taxonomy): Eukaryota > Metazoa > Chordata > Mammalia > Primates > Cebidae > Sapajus > Sapajus apella. The sequence goes on from NW_022437042.1 coordinate 7,383,756, forward strand.
TCACTTAGTGCTGTCTTCCAGGCTCATCCATGTTGTAGCTTGTGTCATAATTTCCTTCCTTTTTAAGGCTGAATGATTTTCCATTGTGTATATGTCCGATATTTTGTTCATCCATTCATTCATTCATTGATGGATACTTGAGTTGTTTCTACCTTTTGGCAGTTGTGAATAATGCTGTTATGAGCATGGGTATACGAATGTCTGTTTTGAGTCCTTGTTTCTTTCTTTCTTTCTTTTTTTTTTTGAGACGGAGTTTCACTCTTGTCAACCAGGCTGGAGTGCAGTGGCACAATCTTGGCTCACCACAACCTCCGCCTCATGGGTTCAAGCAAGTCTCCCGCCTCAGCCTCCTGAGTAGCTGGGATTCCAGGCGTGTGCCACTATGCCTGGCTAATTTTGGATTTTTAGTAGAGATGGGGTTTCCCCATGTTGGTTAGGCTGGTTTTGAACTCCCAGCAGCAGGTGATCTGCCCACCTCGGCCTCCCAAAGTGCTGGGATTACAGGCGTGGGCCACCGCACTCAGCTAAGTCTTTGTTTCACTTGTGTGCATGCTGTTAAAAATGTTAAAGTTCTTTGCTTTCTGCATTTTTTTCTTTTCTCTTTTGTCCTCTGTTTTACTCCATTCTTAAAGTTTTATCTTGGTATAATAATTAATGGAATGTTGCAGAATTAGGAACAAAGTCCCGTGTGTTCTTCACTCAGTTTCCCCCAATGGTAACATTTTCATAATTATACTACAATATCAAGACCGGGAAATTGACATTGGGTAGTCCACATATAGGTGTCCCTTGATATCTATGGGGAATTGGTTCCAGGACCCTCAATGATATCAAAATCCATGGATGCTCAAGCTTATTAGATAAAATGGCATAGTATTTTCATGTAACCTACGCACATCCTCTTGTATACTTTAAATCATCTCTCGATGACTTATAACACCTAATATAATATAAATATTTATATTGTATTGATTTTATTTGTATTACTTTTTATCATTATTTTTCATTGTGTTCTTTTTGCCCTGAATATTTTCTGTCTGTGGTTGGTTGAATCAGCATGGGGAACCTGTGGATATGGAGGGCTACCTGTGATTCATTCAGATCTCACTAGTTAATACATGCACTCATTTAGATAAATATGTTTGCATGTTTTATGTGTATAATTCTGTGCAGTTTTATCATGTGTAGATAGGTGTAACCACTACCGCTATAGAACTGTTCTGTCATCACAAATATCCCTCACACTACTCATTTAGTTACACTCACCCCCAACCCCTCCTCTCCTTCCTCTATTTGATTTCTAATATCTGTCAACCACTAATCTGTTATTCATAATTTTGATGTTTTCATGGTGTCATATAAATGGAAATCATACTGCATATGACTGTTGAGATTTTTTTTTTTTTTTTTTTTTTTTTTTTGCATTTAGCATAATTTCCTTGGGATCCATCCAAGTTGTTATATTTCAATAGTTCATTTCTTTCTATGTTGAGATGTTAGTTTGTGGTTTAGATGTACCACAGTTTGTTTAACCATTTACTCATTGTGGGTTATTTGGGTTTGTATTAGTTTTTTAGGTCTGCCTAACAAAGTACCACAAACTGGGTAGCTTAAACAACAGAAATTTATTGTTCTGGAGGCAAGAAGTCCAAGGTCAAGGACTTGGCAGGGTTAGTTCTTTCTGAGAGGGATTGTATTCTGTGTCCCTCTCTTAGCTTCTCGTGGTTTGTTGACAGTCTTTGGTGTCCCTTCGGTGGTAGAAGCATTACTTCCCATCTCTGCCTTCATTTTCACATGGTGTTCTCCTTGTGTGCATGTCTGTTTCCAAGTTGCCCCCTCTATTAAATTAGAACATTCATATTGCATTCCTCCCTAAGGACTTCATTTTAACTTGGTAACTTCAGTAAAGATCCTGACTCCAATTAAGGTCACATTCTGAGGTTATTGGAATATAGGACTTCAACATATGAATGTTTGGGAGACACAAACCCATAGTGGAGTTGTTTTCAATTTTTGGCTATTACAAATGAGGGTCCTACGGATGTTTATGTACACGTTTTTATGTGGACATAGGTTTTTATTTCTCTGGGATAAATGCTCAGGTATAAGATTGCTAGTGGTTATGGCAAGTGCATGTATGGTTTTTAAAGAAACGTCTAAGCTCTTTGCCACAGTGGCTGTAATTTGCATTTCCACCATCAGTGTATAAAAATCAGTTTCCCTGCATCTTTGCTATCTTTTGGTGTTGTCACTATTTTTTTTTTTTTTATAGTCTTACTCTGTCACCCAGGCTAGAGTGCAGTGGTGCGATCTCTGCTCACTGCAACCTCCACCTCCCAGGTTCAATTGATTCTCCTGCCTCATCCATCACCCCCCAAGTAGTTGGGATTACAGGTGCCCGCCACTGTGCCTGGCTAATTTTTGTATTTTTAGTGGAGACAGTGTTTCACTGTCTTGGCCAGGCTGGTCTTGAACTCCTGACCTTGTGATCTACCTGCCTCGGCCTCCCAAAGTGCTGGGATTACATGTGTCGGCCACTGCGCCTGGCCGTCATCTTTTTATTTTGGCAATTCTCTCTCTCTCTCTCTCCCCCCCCTTCCCTCCCTCCTTCTCTCCCCCCCATTCCTCCCTCTCTCTCCCTCTTTTTTATTGTAGAGACAGGTCTCACTATGTTGACCAGACTGGTCTCAAACCACTGGCCTCAAGCAGTCCCCCCACCTTGGCCTCCCAAAGTGCTGGGACTACAAATGTGAGCCAAATGCTTTAAATTTTCATCTATTTTTTTTTTTTTTGGTCCTTGGAATTCTTCCCACTAAAGATAAGCAAAGTGTTGTGTTCTGAACTCACTTTATATAAGTACTTTCTCTGTATGCTTCTGTTGTTAATTTGATGTACATGATTAGGCTTATTTTACCAATTTGTCTTCAATTTCAGAAGTTTAAAAAATTTAAAAAATTCTGTTTCAATGACAGTGACATAACCTGACAAAATTCAGTTTCATTTGAATGACATTTTTCTTATTCAAAAGTTAAAATTATATGCAAAGGTATATATCGAAGTCTTCCACAGTTTCCTTCCTCCTATATTTCTTTTATCATCCCTCCTCCTTGCAGACAACTTGGAAAAAGTGTTTGTTGTTAATCCTCTCAGTATTTATTTATTTATTTTTTTTTGAGACGGAGTCTTGCTCTGTCGCCAGGCTGGAGTGCAGTGGCGCAATCTCGGCTCACTGCAACCTCTGCCTCCTGGGTTCAAGCGATTCTTCCATCTCAGCCTCCCGAGTAGCTGGGACTACAGGCGCGTGTTACCACATCTGGCTAATTTTTGTATTTTTAGTAGAGACGGGGTTTCATCATGGCAACCATGGTCTCCATCTCTTGACCTCGTGATCCGCCCGCGTCGGCCTCCCAAAGTGCTGGGATTACAGGCGTGAGCCACCGCGCCCGGCCCCCTCTCAGTATTTTTTTGTGCAAACAAATGCATCCATTCATATACACGTACTTATTTTGTGAAAGGCATCACACTTATTAAGATAATTTGATGTAAACTTGGATATTAAGTAGCAGACCTAACAGAAGACTTTTCAGAGTTGTGTTAATGCTGTTTTTTTATATTGTGAGAGTTGAATCTGCTACATTGATTTCCAAATTATTTTGTGATCTGTAAGTTATGATCAGTATGAAAGTAGGTTCACTAGTAACTAAGTTCAAGTATGTAACACTGGAAAAACTCTGCTTATTGCTTTATGACTTTGGACAGAAAAACAGACAGGCAAAATTTAGTTGAATACTTTGTAAATTATGGTTAGCCAAAGTAGGTGACACAGGACTAACCTGTGAAAGGGGACATAATGAAGTAAAACATTCAAGTAAAATGACATGGTAATGGTTTATTTGGCAAACATCGTCAGAATAGTTTATATGCAGTAGTTGAAGGAGAAAAGTTTTTCCCTTTCCTAGTTGCAATTTATTATATTATTATTATTAATTTTTTAGAGGCAGGGTCTTGCTATGTTGCCCAGGCTAGTTTCAAAAACCTGGGCCCAAGTAATCCTTCTGCTTCAGTCTCCCAAAGTGCTGGATTAGAGTCATGAACCACTGTGCCCAGCCCTTAGTTGCAATTAATTTATTAGTCAGGATAGCTGAGCAAAGTCATTTATGGTGGGTGAGGGGAGACAGAGGAGAGGGAGATTGTGTTTCATGATGAAAAGATCATTTTGAGTATTTTTGCCAAAATAATAATTGTAGAATAAGGTGGAGATCCTTGCATATGAATAATCTCCTCAGTCATGTTGTTCTTAGTGCTGCTGCGTTATTTCACAGATAACTTTTTGCCAAGAGGATCATTATAACACATTTTTTTTTTTTAGGAAGAGTTTTCTAATTGAGAAGTTTCTTTCCTGACTAATGACCTAACAAATAAAATATTGTTACAATAAACTATGTCATAACAGCAAAGTTGCAATAACCATGAATCTGAGATAGTTTCAAGTTCTCTGTAGTAGAACGTACTTTCAACTCTATCCAAAACAAAAACGTTAGCCCTGGTATATATTTGTTTTTAATAATGTATTGCTCTTAATATTAAATATTTGCTGAGTCATTATTTTGCCTCCTTTCTTAGCATCTCGATAGTTCTTTTGGGGATATTGATTTTGCAGGATGCTTTAATGTATTTGTTGTGGTTTAGAAATAAGGCAGGCTTTTGGTCATAGTTCTAGGAAAGGTTAAAAAACTTCAGTCATCTTAGAGCTAGTTGGTCTGTTTGGATGGCATGCTAAAGTGTGTGAAATATGCTCATGAGTGTATAGAGGCACTGAAAATGGGATAGGTTAGAGGGCAAAATGTGGGAGTCCCCTAATGATACCTGGCACTAACCTCTAACCAGATAGATAGATAGATAGATAGATAAATAGATAGATAGATAGATAATCTCTTCTTACTGGATCATATTTATACTGTATGCTCCCTCTCTTGAGTTTAATGGAATCAAATGTTGCATTTTAGGGTAATTCCTAAATCTTAGTATTGTCACATGAGGCCATTTAGTATGCTAACCCTTGGATGCAGTCTGCTTGCATTGCTTCTGGAAGATTGTTGTATTTTACCCTGGCTTTAAGTTGCATGCTTTTGTGGATAACTATGAGACTTGACTTGTACCATCATATTTTGAACAAGGGAAAGAAATGTTGAACATTTGTTAAATGGGTTTCAGTGACAGTTTTCATACTCTATGGTGAGCAACTTTAAAAATGTAGGGTTAGCTTTGGTTGTTCAACCTAGTGTTTCCGTGTTTTTTGGAAAAGCCAGATTATTATATTTTGCTGTAAAGTTAAATAAGCTTTGGTGCATTTTACCTTATTGAATGGGAGACAAAAATCTGTCAAAATATTCTGAGTGTAGATATCAATAATTAGTATCTTAATTTACAAAATGACATCTGAATAGATCAATAGTTATATGGTACACGTATGCTTGTTTAGTAGAAAGGTGTTATCAAATGATCAATAAAGATTTAAGTAAAATCCTGTGAGCTTATACCGTATGAGGGAAGCTTCCTTGATAAAAGGGGTTTCAAATTTAATTTTTTATTGTGGTAAACAACAACATTTACCATTTAACAATTTTTTAAGTCTATAATTGAGTAGTGTTAAGTATATCCAACTGCTGTGAAACAGATACACAGAAAGTTTTCGTCTTGAAAGCCTGAAACACTATACTTATTAAACAACAACTCCCAATTTTCTCTTCCCGTAGTCCCTGGTAACCACTATTCTGTTTCTATGAATTTGACTACTTCAGATACCTCATAAGTAGAATCATACAGTGTTTGTCTTCCCTGCACCCCCCAACCCCCCCGACGGAGCTTTGCTCTGTCAACCAGGCTGGAGCGCAGTGGCACAATATCGGCTCACTGTAACCTACGCCTCCCAGGTTCAAGCAATTCTCCTGCCTCAGCCTCCCTTACAGGCTCCCGTGCTGCGCCTGGCTAATTTTTGTATTTTTAGTAAAGACGAGGCTTCACCATGTTGGACCGATTGGTCTCAAACTCCTAACCTCATGATACGCCCACCTCAGTCTTCCAAAGTGCTGGGATTACAGGCGTGAGCCACTGCGCCATGCCAGTATTTGTCTTTTTTGTGACTGGCTTATTTCACGTAGCATAATGCCCTTAGGGTCCATCCATGTTGTAGTGTAGTACAGATGTTCCTTCCTTTTAAAAGGTGAGTAATTCATTTTATGTAGCTACTACATTTTGTTTATCCATGTCTGTCCTAGTCCATTGGTCTACCTCGCAGTTTTTGATTACTGTAGCTTTGTACAGTAAGTACTCATTTAGTGCCATTCTTAGGTTCTTGGAAACTGGACTTTAAGCAAAATGATGTACAGCAGGTCCTTGAATAACAAGAATCTGTTCAATGTTGTTTCGTTATAATGTTTGTGAGGAAAAAAATTGGTTTCATCATACATCATTTTGCCTGACATTGGAGTTTCCAAGAACCTGTTGGTGATATTGAGGACTTTCTCTAATATGCTTTGAAATTAGGAAGTGTGAGTCCACCAATTTTGTTCTTTTCTTCCCAAAATTGTTTGGACTATTTGGGGTTCCTTGAGATTCTATATGAATTTTCAGCTTAATTTTTTCATTTTTGCAAAAAGTGCTGTTGGGATTTTGATATGGATTGTGTTGAATCTGTGGATTTCTTTGGGTAGTATGGACTTCATAACAATATTGTCTTGCATTTCATGAAGACAGGATGCCTTTCTATTTATTTGTGTCATCTTTCATTTCAGCAGTATTTTGTAGTTTTCAGCGTACAAGTCTTCTACCTCCTTGGTTAGGTTTAGTCCTAAGTATTTTGCGCTTTTTGATGCTGTTGTAAATGGAATTGTTTTCTTAATTTCCTTTTCAGATTGTTATATATACAAGAATTTTGTATGTTGATTTAATATCCTGTGGCTTTATTGAATTTTTGGTTATTAGTTCTAAGAGTTTTTATGTGTGCGTAAACTTTTGGATTTTCTACATATAAGATTGTGTCATCTGGGAACGGAGATAATTTCACTTCTTGCTTTCTGACTTGGATGCCTTTTATTTATTACTTTTCTTGTCTAATTGCTTTGACTAGGCCTTCCAATACTATATTGAATAGACACATAGTGGGCGTGGGCATCCTTGCCTTGTTCTATATCTTAGAGTAAAAGCTTTCAGCCTTTTACCATTCAGTATAATATTAGCTATGGGCTTTTGACTTTTATTATGTAGAGATAGCGTCTTAGTCCATTTTCTGTTCCTTACAATAGAATATCTGAAATTAGGTACTTTAAAAAGAAAAAGATTTTGCTTCTTACAGTTAAGGAGGCTGAGAAGTCCAAGTTTGAGGGCCCACATCTGATGACAGTCTTCTTGATATTTGGAAATCTGCACAGTTTCTAGGTGTTGCAAGGCATCACATGGCAATGGGATTGAGTATACTTGCTCAGGTCTCTTCCTCTTGTAAAGCCACCAGTCCCACTCTCATAACTGTATTAAATCATTAACCCAGTAATCCGTGAATGGATTAGCCTATTCATGATGACAGAGCTTTCCTTACCCAATCACCTATTAAAGGCCCCACCTCTCAATACTGCCACATTGGGGATTAAATTTCCACACAAATTTTTGAGGGGACAAATATTCAAGCCATAGCAGGTGATTTTTTTCTAGTTTTAATTTGTTGAGTATTTTTTTTTTTTCTTTTTTATTTTTTCCGAGCCATCCTCCAGGCATGTTGAGTATTTTTTATAGTGAAAGGGTTTTGAATCTGGTCAAATGCTTTTCCTGCATCAATTGAGATGATCATGTGGTTTTTGTCCTTCATTCTGTTAATGTGCTGTGTTACATTGATTGATTTTTGTATGTTGAAGCAGTCTTACATTTTAGCAATGAATCTCAATTGGTCGTGGTATATGATATTTTAAATGTGCTGATGAATTCTGGTTTGCTAGTATTTTGTTAGGAATTTTCGCATCAGTATTTATCAGGGATATTGGTCTGTAGTTTTCTTATAGTGTCTTTTTCTGGCTTGAATTTAATTTTTAAAATGTAATTTGCATGCTTTACTCTTTGCCTAGAAATGTTTAAGATTAGAGAGAATTAAAATAATTTTAGAGTACCACATATGTGTCTCCTGTTGTCACCACTGTGTGGAATTACTAAGTGAAGAATCAAACTCTTAAATCTGAAATGTGAATTGGGAAGTACCTATACTCTGTTGACAAACTGAATTGTGAAAGCGTATTTGATTTCTGAACTGGAATATGCATATAATTCAAGAAGCTTATGAATTGCGTACTGTGGTTGTTAGCTCAAAGGTTAGTGGGTTATATCAAGTGGCTGGTAATGCTAAATAAGGTCAGCTAATCAGAAGTGAGAGGAACAAAAAAAATTGGACATGTGACATGTATGTATTATATAGTCATGCTAAAATGAAAAAAGTGGCATTGAATATTAATAGTCACCACAATTTTAATTCCAGGTTAAAATTTTTCATTCTCTATAAAGTGGTTTATTTTTCACATTGGTTTTATTGTTTTCAGTCTGAATTGTTTCTTGGTTACAGTTCTATCTTCATTATCATGCAAATTATTAATAAACATTCAATAATTCATTGAAATACTTTTTACTACCTGGAGTAAATAAATGTGGAAACTCTTGATATACTCTGTTGAGAGTATGTGAAATGAAAATTTAGATTTCCCCCAACATCAAGCAGTATTGTCCTGTGTTCATCTACTCTTCTATGAAATCTGCCTTTTCTTGAAGTTTGCCAGCGAGCCAGTGATGCCCAGTGTGAAATGGTTTAGATGGCAATAATATATTGTGCTTATGTCATGCTGTATACCATTTATAAGCATTAACACATGAATTCTTGTAAATTTGATTTTTGGATCTGGATATTCATTTCTACCAGCTAATATGGTCTTACTGAAAATGTTGATAGCCACTATGCCCAGTTGTAATTACCCAGGTTTATTTGTTATGTCTTCATGTCAAAAATTTACATCACAAGTTACGTCACAAAGTTATGTTAATAAGATGGAGATGTATTCAGACGCACACACCAGTCCAGAAAGCTAAATTTAGAATGTGGTATTCAGATATAAGTGAGATGAAGAGTGGGTATAGACAGTATTTAAAGGAAATCATTAGCTATTGACCTTGGCAGACTGAGAAATGATTTTAAGGTGAAAGTATATGATAAAACAAGTATTTTACCTGTTTCGAGATTTGTCTTAGGATAGAACCAGGTAACGTCTAGTCAGTGCAGCTTATTAGGGATGACTGGGGAAAGAGTAGTCTTGGAATTAGATAGCAGATATGTATCCAATATGTCAACTATAATATGGTATCCAGTGTCTGGCAGCAGCCAGTGCCAGTATGGTCAGACAGATGAGAGTGCAGTATTGTGGCATTCAGGTTAAGGCAACTTGAGACAAATGGAGACTTTATGGTGGGTTTATGGGCAGGATTCCAGTTCTTGGGATGAGGTGGTAGATGGATTATAGTGGGAACATGTCAGATAGGATAGGATATTTGGGTGATTCAGGTACAAGTTACAACTGAGTACTGAGTACGAGTTGGCTCTGCAGGAATAGGACATGGGCCTTTTCTTTTCTCCCTCCAACCCCCAAACTAAGGGGGACGCTAAGTTCACAAGATGTGCTAGGTTTTCTACAGACTTAAAAACTGGTCATCAAGAACTGAGACAGCCTGAGTATGTAGGTTTGTCAAGGTGATTGCAGTTGTGGTGATGGCTTGAGTCACGCACGTTTTGAAAGTATTGGGGAAAGTGAATAGACAAGGAAACTAGGAAGATTGCTGAGCACCTACTATCATACACTTAAAAATAGGAGGGGAACAGGTGGATGTTTCCCGTTTTGTAAATTTTAGTTTCTGGCTGTGTGTAGTGATGCCATATCTGTAGACTGCCCCAGCTTGCTCCTTCCCCTTTTTCTGAAAATAAAAGTTATTTTTGCAGTGTTGCGGCCTTCGGCCTGTTGAATTTGTCTACTTAGTTATTTTAGAAAGGCCTTTTTTTACTTTGGCCCCCCTCAGTCCTTTAGATATATGTATGTATAATTTTTTTTTTTTTTTTTTTGAGACAGAATCTCGCTCTGTTGCCTAGGCTAGAGTGCAGTGGCAAGATCTCAGCACACTACAGCCTCTGCCTCCCTGGTTCAAGCAATTCTCATGCCTCAGCCTCCAGAGTAGGTGGGATTACAAGCCTGTGCCACCATGCCCGGTTAATTTTTGTATTTTTAGTAGAGATGGGATTTCTCCACGTTGGCCAGGCTGGTCTGGAACTCCTGGCTTCAAGTGATCTGCCTGTCTTATCCTTGGCCTCCCAAAGGGATAGCAGGCATAAGCTACTGCACCTGGCTTGTCCTTGATATTATTTTATATGTATATGCATATGTATGTGTGTGTGTGTGTATAAATATATATTTGGTGCCGTGACTTGGATACAAACCTTTATATTATTTTTAAAGTTTGTAAGTGTGTATTTCCTAACTAACAGTAGGAAATACACACAGGGTCATTCATCTTATGTATGCAGATTTACAGGCATGCCTTCTCTGGTTTACCTGTTTGTGTACCAGAGCAGGGACTACCATTAGGAATTCTGTAGGACTCCATCCAGGTTTGTGTAAAAGAAAAGATATTTGCAAATGATAGATGTGGTAGCTGTAACTTGAGTGTGTTATCAAGAAACTTTTAGGTTTAAGATTGTACTCTGGGCTAAGTACACATGATCGTTGCTTGGTTTGACATACTTTTCACCATGTCATTTACTTAGAATACTATAGCACAAATTACGGAGATTAACAGAGGGAGGACAAATACCTTTTGGGTAAGAAGAATTTTTTGTGGGGGTGGGGGTGGGGGTGGGGACAGACTCTTGCTCTGTCATCTAGGCTGGAGTGCAGTGGCGGGGTCTCAGCACGCTGCAACCTCCGCCTCCCAGGTTCAAGTGATTCTCCTGCCTCAGCCTCCTGAGTAGCTGGGATTGCAGGTGTATACCACCATGCTTGGCTAATTTTTGTATTTTTAGCAGAGATGGGGTTTCACCATATTGGTCTCGAACTCCTGACCTCAGGAGTTTTGCCTGCCTCAGCCTCCCAAAGTGTTGGGATTACAGGCCTGAGCCGCTGCACTCGGCCGAATGTTTTATTTTTAAAGATTGTTCCCCTTTATAATTTCCTTTTTTGTGCTAACAATAAGATTGTAAATAAAAAATTCAAAAATCACCCACCCTAATATGTTACTGTTTTCCTCTGCTTCTTTTTTGTTGTTATTATCATGTCCATTTACCCACGTTGGTACACAGTTATAAATAGTTTCAGTGTATGAATATTACATTAATTACATTGATGTACTATCAATGGTACTTGGTCAGATGAATTTTTAGTATTTAGAAACTAAAAATAGTATTTAGTATCCCATATTTCACTGTGATATAGGGAGTTGGCCATGTCAGTAATTTTTTTCTGTGTCTATCAGATCTTGACACAACATTTTTTCTTTTAGAATTATATGTACTTGTCTGGGTGCGGTGGCTCACGCCTGTAATCTCAGCACTCTGGGAGGTTGAGGTGGGCAGATTGCTTGAGCCTAGGAGTTCAAGATTTGTCTGAACAACATGGTGAAACCTTGTTTATACAAAATACAAAAAAAATTAGCTGGGCGTGATGGTGCTCACCTATAGTCCGTGGATAGTTGGACATTTCGGTAATTCCTATTTTTAAGTGTTTGTATTATAGTGATGGTGGCATTTTAGAAGGGTGTATATGTTTCCTGGATGTGATCCTTATGTATAGAAGTATGTGACCCTTTTGGGAGGAGTGTTAAGATAAGTGTATGGCATATGGTGTGTGAATTTGCCAACTTTCAGCAATTGAATATTTCTGCATTTTTAGTGAGAGAATTAACATACTAGCTACTTAAATGTCCCCCTCCCCTGTGATCTCCAGTAATATTTGGATTCTGAGGAACCTTGTTAGTGATGGCTTTGTTGGTAACTTTTTATTTTTTGTTTTGAGACCACTTGGGATTGAATTAAAGACCTGTTCTGTTTTGTTTTGTTTCGTTTTGAGACAGTCTTACTGTGTTGCCCAGGCTAGAGTGCAGTGGTGCCATCTCCGCTCACTGTAACCTCCTCTTCCCCGTCAAGCAATTCTCCTGCCTCAGCCTCCCAAGTATCTGGGACTACAGATGTGTGCACCACTGCACCCGGCTGATAGAGAGAGAGAGAGAGAGAGAGAGAGAGAGAGAGAGTGTGTGTGTGTGTGTGTGTGTGTGTGTTTTAGGGATGGGGTTTTACCATGTCGGCCAGGCTGGTCTTGAACTCCTGACCTCGTGATCTGCCTACCTCAGCTTCCCAAGGTGCTGGGATTACAGGCATAAGCCACCGAACTCAGTCCCTCAAGACCTTTAAAACAATAATTCTTTCAGAAAAAAAAAAAATTAAATGATATCAAAGAAAGATATTAGGATGTTCTGTGTGTGCTTTTATTTTGTGGGGGATACTTTTGATGAATGTAGCAAGTCATTCTTTTTTAGAGTTGCAAAGATGCAAGCATGACCATAATTTTTACATGCTTGTATTAATATGCTGTAGTAACAGGTTTCTGACAGGTGTTTCTTATTATTGAATTTAGCTTGTAATCTAAACTTTGAGGAACAGGCCATAAACATATACTAATTATGGATAACCTGAAAAGTTATGGTGATTAAGTTTCAGCTTTTGGGTCTGTTTATATTAAAAGCAGTGTTACTTGAATTTAATGTTTAGAATTAGAAATACCTGATCATCTCTTACTTTTTAATTTAATAATTAACAGCCTTTAATGGCAGCATATTATGCATGTGAACGTATATTTACTTTAATATGTATTGTTCAGCCTATCTGCAAATGGAATTGTCTGGTTTTCTGTAAGGAGAAGCAGAAGCTGGTTGTTGCTAGATAAGTTTTTTCCCAGAAGGAAAATAGTGATTGAGACTTAATGCAGATTTTACTTCTGCGCTTTATACTCTAAAGCTGTTGGAATGTTAACTCTTTTATGGTAGGTATAAAAATTGGTACATATGATAAAAACCTCAAAGTTTTTTCCAGACACTAGGTGAGAGCTCCACCTTGTGATCTTTGAGCATATTTTTTAAAAGTTAATAACCTACAGTAGTCCAAAAATTTTGTGGTGAGTTTGATTTTTAAACTCATGCTTTTCTTTGAGCATTACATGTTTTTATAGTTTTGGGGGTTAGCCGGCTGAAGTCAAATGGTATTAAGCACATTTGAAGATACTATGAATTTGTTAATGTAAGTCTATGGGGGAAACAAATTGGATGGATGGATGGATGGATTGGCAGAGTCTTACCCCACTGCCCAGGCTGGAGTGCAGGGGTGTGATCATGGTTCACTGCAGCTTCTACCTCCTGGGCTCAAGCAATCCTTCTGCCTCAGCCTCTCAAGTAGTTATAGGACTATAGGTGTGTGTCACCATGCCTGGCTGATTTTTAAATTTTTTGTTGAGATAGGGTCTCATTACGTTCCCCAGGCTGGTCTCAAACTCCTGGGTTTAAGCCATCCTTCCGCCTCAGCCTTCCAAAGTGCTGGGATTGTAGGTGTGAACCATTGTGCATGGCCTGCAACTTATGTTTATATGCAGCTGTAGACATTTAAAATAAAGATAGAAAGATTCTTAGCTCTTCATGTAGATTAAAGTTTACATTTAAAAACTCCTAATCCCAACTCATCCATTGGGTTCCTTCCCTTCTAAATTACAAAGCAGCTTTAATATTTGTAATTTTTGTTGAGCTATGTAATTTTGTTGAACTGTTTCTGTGGCAAATAAGTCATTTAGAGAATGGCTAAAATAGTAAAAACTCGGATACATGGAATTTAACATTCTTATATTTAATAATATTAAGTGGCAAGTAGGTACATTCTAGTAGAAATAATACTTTCACATTTCTTAACAGGTATTATGAACAGGGATCATTGTTGTCCTGTTCACTAATGTATTCTCATTGCCTCAGCATTGCATTTGGCACATGGTGGATACTTTTACTTGGTTGGGTGAATTTTCAATATTTAGAAACTTAAAAAAAAAATTGTATTTCATTAGGATAGGGAACTGGTCAGTTCAATAATTTTTCTGTCTATTAGACCCTGACGTAAGATTTTTTTTTCTTTTAAAAATGTATGTACCTGGTTGGGTGCGGTGGCTCATGCCTGTAATCTCAGCACTTTTGGAGGCTGAGGTGGGGTGAATTGCTTAAGCCCAGGAGTTCAAGACTAACCTCAGCAACATGGTGAAACCCTGTCTCTACAAAATAAGAAAACATTAGCTGGGCCATGGTAGTGTGTGCCTATAGTCCCAACTACACAGGAGGCTGAATTGGGAGGATCGCTTGAGCTTGTGGAGGTCAAGGCTGTAGTGAGTTGTGATTGTACCACTGCCTTCCAGCCTGGGCGACAGAGTAAGATCTTGTCTGTCTGTCTGTCTCTCTTGATTTTTTATATACATATTGCACATGTGCGTGTGCGCACACACACATGCACGCACGCATGCATCTTGTCTTGAGAGACATATCTTACAACTTCAGTTTTGCTTTTGTGTTTGCTTTGGTTTCTAATTACAAAATACATGTTAGTATAGCCTGTGATTTACAAAATAATTTGAACTGGGAAGACTTTTTTCTTTTACACTAGAAATTAATTTTGTGCTATTTAGAAGAATCCAGTATGTCATACAGTATTCATTTTATTTAGTATTCTCTGCTTTTCAGAGCTGATGCATTCTTTATGTTCATTACCTGTGATTCCTTAGGTAACTATATTTAAGAACTATCTTTAAAGTCTTCTTAGAAACTATATTGAAGGAAAGCAGCAACTTTGGTTTTTATGAAATGCTCAGAGAGACAGATACAGCAAGGATCACATGACCACTTTATTTTCATCTTGCTGTGTAGATGACCTGACCTGTTTGTTAGAGTTTATTAGTTCTGTGCCTGTCCAGTTCCTTTTAAAGAAACAAAATGGTTTTCTTTTATAAATAAATTATCATGTTAGGAGATGAATATGTGTCCTATATATGATGACAAACTTCAAAAAAGAAAACATTAACCAGATGTGTTAGCGAGTGCCTGTAGTCCTAGCTACTCAGAAAGCTGAGGCAGAAGGATCTCTTGAGCCTGAGAGTTTGAGGGTACAGTGAACTGTGATCGTGCCACTGCACTCCAGTGTGGGTAACAGGGTAAGGTCCTGTCTCAACAAATACAAGATTTTAAAATTTCTTTATGTTCGAGACAGAGTCTCGTTCTGTCACCCAGGCTGGAGTGCAGTGGCACCATCTCATCTTACTGCAGCCTCCACTTCCCAGCCTCAGCCTCCTGAGTGGCTGGGACTACAGGCGTGCGCCACCACATCCGCCTAATTTTGTATTTTTGGTAGAGATGGAGTTTCGCCATGTTGGCCAGGCTGGCTCGAACTCCTGACCTCAAGTGGTCTGCCCACCTCGGCTTCCCAAAGTGCTGGGATTACAGGCATGAGCCAACTGAGTCTGGCCAAAAACAAGATATTTAAATCTGAGTATCTTTTAGGCAAAAATAAACTCCAAGTGATGGTATATATTATTTGATTATTCAGGATTTAATTTGTGGGTTATTCATTCTTGTTTCTCCTGTTACCTCATTTGTTATTTTGCCGTTCACAAAACATAAAATTAATATTTTGCTGTTTTAGCTTAAGTAAAGTAAGCTAGGAACTGCAATGTTTTGAACTTTGTATATTAATTAAATATTAACCATTTATGATGTGTTCTAGAGGTATAAAGTTATTAAGAAAAATTGAGCTGTTTCTTGTGTGATGTCTAACCTACTGGGAGAAATCATTAGGAGCTTGTCAGTATGTTATATTTGAGCATTTAGTATTAATTGGATATGTTTAACCTTACCTGCTTTTTCTTTAGGTGGCCACCGCGTACTAAATTCACTTGGGAATAAAAGAAAAACATAAAGAAAATTATAAGAGAAAGGTACACACAAGACTAAGAGCTTTAGACTTAAGCTTCAGTCTGTTTTCTCCTTTCTTTGGTCTTAGGTTATTTTCTCATTTAGGAAATGCATCCTTGACTTTCAAAACATAGACATAATACCCTTTCTATCTGCCATTCTTGCATGTACTTTGGTCAAAAATGGCATTTATCTGTTGTTCATATGACATTGACGTTTAAATTGATCCTAAGTTCCTTGAGGGGGTGGAATAGGTCAAATCTAACATTGTTTTCTCCTTCTCTTCTCGACACAGTTTGTTATTATCATGAAGTGATTATTTATTTAATAAGCCAGGCTTTGGACTGTGTTTCCAGGGTAGGAAAACCCGTTTTTAAATTGTATCTCAGGTGTTTTTTATTAGCTCTTTTTAACTGTTTGTGTATGATATCAATGAAAGCCTGTATTTTCAGGCATCTCATATTCTGGTTTAAGTTCTCATAGGGATTTCAGAACCAGCAAGAGTCATATCCTGTTCCTATTTAGGATGTATTGATGTTTATGTACATAATGCCAGGCAGAGAATCACAAGAAAATTTAAAAACAATCGTTTTACTAGCTTCTTTTTTTCCTGTGTGTTATTACTATGGGGCTACAAGTGTTACAACAAATCCATATCTAAAATAAGCAGTCAAGGCCGGGCATGGTGGCTCTCACCTGTAATCCCAGCACTTGGAGAGGCAGAGGTGGGTGGATTACCCGAGGTCGTGAGTTCGAGACCCGTCTGGCCTACATGGCAAAACCTCATCTCTACTAAAAATACAAAAAATAGCTGTGCGTGGTGGTCTGTGCCTGTAATCTCAGCTACTTAGGAGGCTGAGGCAGGAGATTCACTTGAACCCAGGAGGCAGAGGTTGCAGTGAGCTGAGATGGTACCACCGCACTCTGGCCTGGGTGACAGACAGAGTCAGACTAAGTCTCAAAAGAATAAGCAGTCAAATGCAAGGGAATGAAATCCTTATTTACTAAAACACATTAGCAGGCACTGGGGAATTAAGCTTTTGAGTATGGATATCCTTTTTCAATATTTTTGGTGTGTTTATAGTAAATAATGTCATTTTCCCCCTTTTAAAGGAATTGTCTTAGAAGAAAGAAGCAAGCCATCATTTTACCCACGTAAATATATGAATATATTTCTGACATTGAGGTGTTCCAGAAGATGATAAAGAAATGATAGCAGCTCCAGAAATACCAACTGATTTTAATATACTACAGTAAGTAAATTGCAGTCTGATAATTTTTAAATGCTTGTTTATTCCACAAAATGGGGAGTGCATTAACTTCAGTTAAATGTCCTTCTGCTTGAGAAGATCTGATATATAAAATAGCTTGTATGTTTTGCAAGAGTTTATATCAGCACTCATCAAGGTTCTGTAATAGTAATCATTCCATTTTTTTGTTGCTGTGTTTTAAATTTATCTTTTAGTTTACGTGCTGCACAGTTTATTATTTTTTTGTTGTGTAGTTCTGAGTTTATGCTTGGTTTTGCAATAGCAACTGTTAGTGAGGAATATGTACCACGTAGTAGTAGTAATATTTAGGATGTAATGTCAAATTTCTGTTAAAAAATCAAATGATGATTGCAGAAACCAGTTACATGTATATTGGTCCATAAAGTGATTTCAACATAGGTATCCTCTTTACTCTCAACTAAACAACTAACTGTACTCCTTATCAGCTTTTATTCTAATAATTTCTTGGTTTTGAATGATTTTGAACTACTCTATGTAACAGTGATTTTCATACTAAGCTACAGTTTCATGAGTTGCCTCAGTGAAAAGTGAACTTTTAAATTGCCTGTGAATCCCTTTATTTACCCACCCCCGCCACTGTATTTTTTATTAGAATCTTTATTAGACTTGACTTGAAAAGAGAGCTTACTTGCTAAAAATTTTGAAAACAACAGACCAATACTGTTGTACATAATGGCAGCCAGCGTCTACTTTGGGTTGTATGTGGATTTTTATACTTTTAATAATTTTGTTATCTTTGGTGGAGATTATGAGGCTTCTGGGACCTCATACATTCAGATTCCCACAAAACAGCGTTTTTAGTGAGGATTTTATGTATTCTAAGTGTAATATCTTTGTAAAAGTTAATTGTTACCTTTGTTAATATTAAGTGTTCACTGTATACAGGATGTTACATTCGATTCTGTGAGGAATTAAGTTAGGTACTTCCTGCTGCCTTTATGAATTCTTTTTTTTAAAGATATAAAGAGAAGATTATGAAGTTTCTTATATACTTGATTAGAGACTATTAAAAAGGTTTGTATTATGGGCTAGACTGTTGACTGTTAGAATATCTCAAATAATTAGGACCTGAAATAGGATAATGAATAAAAGGGAATTGATGTTATAGGGGTAGAACAGAACCAGCATTTGATTAGGCATGTGGGTTGGAGGGCACAGTAAAGGAATGGAAGATTCAGTCGTGTGATAGATGACTCATGATGTTTCAGATCACTGAATGGTTAACACACTATGTTTAATAAACGTAAATGTTATTTCACTTAGGTTAAATTTTGTTCTTTTGATCTTTTTTGTTTTGTTTTTAATTTTTGTTCTTTTGATCTTAAAAACACAGGGTAGCATTGAAGAATGGCTTAGGAGAGTATTTCTTTTCTGGTTGGGAGTATTTTAGACTTCCATTCTGATTACTTAAGCTTTCTTCAGAAGGTTTTTCAGTTAGTAACCAAATCGCTAGTGGTTTACTCTTAGTTGGGATAGTTTGGAGATGAGTATTAAGAGTATAATTGAGCCCTTCATTACTCTGGCAATTGGAGCATTGTGAATATTTTCTGCGGACTTAAAGCAGTTACTTAGCTCTCTAAGAGAACTGGTGTCCCACAAAAGGCTTGGGAAGAAATAAATATTATTTGTACATCAAGATATTTTAAATTTTCATTTTTTTTGCAAGACCATATAGACACGTGAAAAGATTATTGATGACAACAATCTTCTTAAGATGTAGCAGGCATAAGCTTCAGGGCTAATATTACAGTAGTCATTCAGTTTTTGGTGCAGTAACTTGGGAATGGTATTTATTACAGGCCCTTACCTCTCAGCATTGTAGCATATAGTTAGGATTGCCACCACCTTCCATACAGTGTTTAAATTACTTTATAGGTAAGTGCTATAAATAGTAATTTTTTTCCTGTTAGCATCTTAATCATTATTTTAGATTTATGAAGTGGTCCTATCTCACAGCCTCTGCTACCTCATAGCCTCTGGGCAACTGGTTATTGTAGCAATAAAATGGAAATAGAAGAAATCTAGATTGAGAATAAGAGTTTTATAAAGATAGCCTTTCACTTTGATTCCATTTATTTTAAGCAAAGCTGGTGCTAGGTTTACACATTTTGGATGGAAAAACCTTTATCTTTTATGGATGTGGCTCAATTCTAAAATCCAGTGTGACCCAAATACTAATATAAGTATGCTTTGCTTTAAGCATTTAAATGAGAGTATGTTACTACTATTTAGATAGACCTCATGTTTACTCATATAGAAAGTATCACACATGTTTATTTAAATCAGTCTGCTTCCATATGTTTGTAAGAAAATCCAGTTTATACAAACTAGCCTTACCCCCAC
Organism: Sapajus apella; assembly: GCF_009761245.1. Lineage (NCBI taxonomy): Eukaryota > Metazoa > Chordata > Mammalia > Primates > Cebidae > Sapajus > Sapajus apella. The sequence goes on from NW_022437042.1 coordinate 7,403,447, forward strand.
CCAGAACAAGGGACAGTTGTTTAGGACTGTAGATTCATATGTTGGAGATTGTAGAGAATTTAGAGATTTCATACTTTCCTGCATATACATTATTTATATATAAGAAGATTGAGGTTGTCACTTATATAAGATCCACAGTTACTTAGTACCAAAACTGTTCTAACTGTAGCTCATCACCTCTTTACTTCATAAAGGGTATTGATCACTTAGCATAATTCCCTAGTGTATTTCAGATGATTTAGTTTATAAAAATGTTTTATAAATACCCTTTCAGAAATGCATGTTTTGTATATTGACTCACCTAGATATATAAATATTTTTCGAGTGAGGTAGGAGAGGTCAGAGGATCCATAATGATAAAACTCCCTAATAAAGTTCCTCCAGTGCCTAGTATTAAAATAGTTTTTACTCAGCACTATGGTCTTTGAACCAGAAAATGGAACCAGCCATTACATGGAACACCACAGTTCCTAGGGTTAAATTTTGAGACCCACTGGATTAGTTTTATACTTTGATTAAAAATTAACAACAATGTTTAGATATTTGTACTTTAGATTTTTTTATAGTTGTTTATATAATCTTGTGTGTTTGGTAATGTGCTATAATATGATATTTTGGGGAAACATCTTAATTACTTATAATGCTAATATGAAGTTTTGTAATGAGTTAACCAAGCCTTTATTTTAGAAAATCTGGCAAAAATTAGAAACTCAATATAAATTTCTAAGGAAGGTTTTAAATTATTGCTTATCTTTCTGTCACAGGGAGTCAGAGACACATTTTTCTTCTGACACAGATTTTGAAGATATCGAAGGAAAAAACCAAAAGCAAGGCAAAGGCAAGGTATGTATCAAATATGTGACTTTATTTTTATTCTTAAGATCTCTCACACAGATTTAGGTTATGTCTCAGATAGTTTAGTCTTTTAAAAATGGCTTTTTAAGGGGGTGGAGGCTGACTGGTATGGTAAGCCTTCTGAATAAATGTGGTCCTTTTGTCTTCTAGACCAGATAGCTTTTGGGATCTCTTTACGCTGCTGTAAAGTTGCAATTACTACTACTACTACTAATAATAATACATCATTGTTTCCGGTAGTTTATTATGTAAGGCACAGTATTTTAAGCAAAATGCAATGTTCTGTTGGCTTTATTTTTGTTTTCCCACAAGTAATGTAAAGCAAAGCAATCTCTTATTCTAAAGCACTCTAAAAATGTAACATACAACATTTTAAGGCTAATGGGTTACAATTGACAGTAGTTTTACTCTTTGTAAGTAATGTGAAAGATTAAAAAATAACAAAGTTAAGTTCTTAGTCATTACAATGTAACTTTAGAATATGAATGGGTTGGCCTGAGGACTGCAGATAACTTGGCAAATGGTTAAATTATTTTGTTGTTTTGGAAAGTACATTTGACTCTGCATGTGTGTAAATACATTATGCATAAGATAACTTGTTTTTGTTGTTCAGCATTTGTTTTTCAAAATGAATTTTGGATTTATATTGTCTCATGACATACTTTGAAAAAGTCTTAACAATACAGAAGTTTACGATGACCAAAGTGAAATTTTTCCATAATCCTATCACCCAGAGGTAATTTATTCTTTAAACATTTTGATGCACATACTTTTATTCATACACCTATGTATAAACATGGATATTACATTTTATTTAATTGGAGTCATAATATGCAAACAGTTTAATGTGCTTTTAAAATGCAGTGTTATGTTATCAACAACTTTCCTGTAAGTCAATGTAAAACTCTGTAACTTTTATTATTTATTTTAATTTTAAGATAACATTTATTTATTTATTTTTATTTTGGAGATAGGGTCTCACTATGTTGCCTAGACTGGAGTGCAGTGGCTGTTCACTGGCACAGTCATGGCACACTACAGCCTCAAACTCTTGGGCTGAAGCAATTCTCCTGCCCCAGCCTCTCAACTGGACTACAGGCCCCACAGTCTTGTGCCTCCATATCTGACTTCTCTGTAGTTTATTTTTTGTTTTTGTAGAGATGAGATTTCACTATGTTCCCCAGGCTGGTCTTGTACTCCTGGGCTCAAGTAATCCTCCTGCCTCAGCCTCCCGAAGTCCTGGGATTATAGGTGTGAGCCACCACGCCTGGCCATTCTGTTGTGATTTCTAATGGTGGCACTGACATCACATTTAATGTATGGGACATTATTTAATGCTTGGAATATTTTTTGAGTGCTCATAATTCATGTGTATCATAATTTTGTGTGCTGTCTTATTTCCTTAAGAATTTGTGAGGGGGATATGTATAGAAATGTTAATTTATGGCTATCCAAAGATAACCTTTATTCTTTTGGACAGTATACATTAACTCATTACAATATCATTTTTTCCCATTAACCTACTTTTGCCTTTGATTTAATTTACAAGTTTGAACAAGATTCTTGGTGGCACCTGAGTAGAGGACTCTTTAAAGTTTTTGTGCTACAATTTGGTTATGGTTATATAGCTACTACTGTGGGTGAGGTGTTGGGACAAATCAAGGATTTATTATAATAATAGCAACTGAATTTTGACACTATACTATGTATGTTCCATGTGTTTCACATTAACAGTTTCACATGTTAATCTAATATTTGAACAACTGTGTAGATGAGAAAACACCATTATTTTATTGGTAGGAAACTGAATTCCAGAGAAACCCAGAGGTTAAAGGATTTGAGCTCAGGTCTGTGCCTTTAAGCCTGTATGTTATACCACCTCCTAAAGTCTTCATGTAGAAAATTTTTTTCTTTCCAAGATTGTACACAGGTTAGCATATTTGCTTCTTGTGTAATACTTTCTTTTTATTATCACTCCTTGCACATTTTTTTTTCTAGCATGGCCTACCCGTTCTGCCATTTTAATTGTCCCAAATTGTTTTTCATACTGACAGGGACTATTGAGTCATCTAATAGATAAACTACAAATATATAGCTCCATGTTAGTTAACATTTTATATTTTACTAGTGTACTGTGTTATAGTTGATTTTTCTTTCAACCTTGTCTCTGAAATTCCTTTTACTGGGGACGAAAGCTTTTTATTGTACAATTAGGCATTAATGAATTAGGTTCACAAAGACTGAATCTCATTTACAGAATATAGCAGTCCCTGCTATTCTCAGGGATACATTTTAAGACCCCCCCAGTGGTTGCCTGAAACAGGGGATAGTGCTAAATCTTGCATATAGTACATTTTTTCAATATGGTAACCGAAATGGCTAGTAAGTGACTAATGAGCTGCGTGGATACCCTGGACAAAGGGATGATTCATGTCCCGGGTGGGATACAGCAGAATGATGAGTGATTCTATCATTTGGAATGGTCTGCAATTTAAAACTTTTGAATTGGTTATTTCTGGAAATTCCTACTGAATATTTTTGGACAGCAACAGACCAAGGGTAACAGAAACTAAATAAAGTAAAACTCAAGGGAGGACTACTGTATTGTAACTTAACAAGTAATATGTTTCAGGTGTTGGGAAGGGATTTGAAGTAACTGTTAAAGAGTCGAGTAGTTTTGGACTCCTGGAGGAAGAAGGGACCCTCTAAATAATAAAGTACATAAATACCACAGGCTTTCAGTGGAAAGAAATTTGTAGGCATGGCTATAGATCAGAGATGCAAAAACTATGGCTTGTTTTTGTGCTGTCCAGGAGCTAAGAGTAGTTCATATATATATATATATATATATAATTTTTTATTTTATTTTATTTTATTTTTTACAGGGGCAGGGTCTCGCTCTATTGACCAGATTGGTTTTGAACTACTGGCCTTAAGCAATCTTCCAATCTCAACCTCCCAAAACTGGGATTACAGGCATGAGCCACTGCTCCCAGGCCTGTTTTTTTGTTTTTGAGACAGAGTTTTGCTCTTGTTGCCCAGGCTGGAGTGCAGTAGCGCGATCTTGGCTCACTGCAACCTCCGCCTCCTGGTTCAAGCAATTCTCCTGCTTCAGCCTCCCGAGTAGCTATTACAGGCATGCACCACCACCCCCAGCTAATTTTGTATTTTTAGTAGAGACAGGGTTTCTCCATGTTAGTCAGGGTGGTCTCGAACTCCCGATTTCAGGTGATCTGCCCGCCTCCGCCTCCCAAAGTGCTGGAATTACAGGCATGAGCCACTGTGCCTGGCCCAGTCCTGTTTGTTTGCTTATTTATTTATTTATTTATTTATTGAGACGAAGTCTCACTCTGTCACCCAGGCTGGAGTGCAATGGCGTGATCTCTGCTCACTGCAACCTCCGCCTCCCGGGTTCCAGCGATTCTCCTGCCTAGGCCTCTCAGGTAGCTGGGATTGCTAGCATGTGCCACTACGACCGGCTCATTTTTGTATTTTTAGTAGAGATGGGGTTTCACCCTGTTGACCAGGCTGGTCTTGAACTCCTCACCTCAGGTGATCCACCCACATTGGCTTCCCAAAGTGCTAGGATTACAGGCGTGAGCCACCATGCCTGGCCCTGTTTTTATATATATGTTTGGAGATGGAGTCTCGCTCTGTTGCCCAGGGTGGAGCACAGTGGTGTGATCTCGGCTCACTGCAACCTCCACCTCCTGGGTTCAGGCACTTCTCTTGCCTCAGTCTTCTGAGTAGCTGAGACTACAGGTGCATGCTTCCATGACCGGCTAATTTTTTGTATTTTGGTAGAGATGGGGTTTCACCGTGTTGCCCAGGCTGGTCTTGAACTCCTGAGCTCAGGCAGTCCGCCCACCTTGGCCTCCCAAAATGCAGGATTACAGGTGTGAGCCATGTGCCAGGCTGTTTTTATATTTTTAAATAGTTTTAAAAATAAAGCATATGCTACAGAGAGACTGTGTGTGGCCCACAAAGCCTAACATATTTACTATATAGTACTTTACAGAAAGTTGGCCAGTGCTTGCTCTTTAGATCATAGAGATGTGTTGTTCTAAAAGAGGCCTTTAAGAAGCCACCAAATCCACGGGCCATAATACCTTTCTGTAAAGTATTTTAATTCAACCCTGACATTTGAGAAATGAGGACTCTGAGTTAGGAAATGGCTTGTTTTCTTAAAGTATAAGAGCTGTAGTAGGTATTTTTATAGCTTAGGCAGATAGGGAAACTTTTCACTGATTTTTTTGTTTTTTGATGCCCCTACCCTCCAATACTGACAACTTTTGTTATAATGGGCTTCTTTTCCATAGTTTTCATTAATTGAATTTTCTTTCTTTCTTTTCTTTTTTTGAGGCGGAGTTTTGCTCTTGTCGCTCAGGGTGGAGTGCAGTGGGGTGATGTCAGCTCACTGCAACCTCCCGTGTTCAAGCAATTCTCCTGCCTCAGCCTCCTGAGTAGCTGGCATTACAGGTGCCTGCCACCATGCCTGGCTAATGTTTTGTATTTTTAGTGGAGATGGGGTTTTGTCATGTTGGGCAGGCTGATCTCGAACTCCTGACCTCAGGTGATCTGCTTGCCTCGGCCTCCCAAAGTGCTGGGATTATAGGCATGAGCCACCGAACCTGGCTAGTAATTGAATTTTCATGATGAATAAATGTTAGAGGGAGGCCTAGAACGAGAAGAAGATTGATAAACCTACTCCTACTCTTCAGAATTTCTTGTTCAGAGCACTGCAGTGATTTCTAAGACTAACAATAAAAATAAAATGTTGAACTGAGAATAAGGTACATATTTGATAACGAGTTTGGTTATTCTTGCTGCCCACTTCAATATGCATCCAAAAGCTGCATAAGAGAGTAATATAAAACTTGGAGATAGCTACCTTGATTTACTGTGCTCTTGGGATTTCTCTGATGATACTTGAGAGAGATTTTTGCAGTGTTTTTCAAAACTTTCTTGATATTTTGAGGGCTTTTAATGCTGTGTTTTTATATTACTTTTCAAAACAGATTCAAATCTGTATTTGTGTCATTGTTTCTGTTGGTCTTCCTACCAGATTAAGATTCATGTAAGATTAACTGAGCTCCTTTTAACATATATTTTTTCGTTTTACAGTGATAATAATAGCTGGCATTTTTCTGACTTTATTATATCCTGGCTATGTTTCTAAGTACTTTGTGTTTTTGTTATCACAGCAACCCTATGAGGTAGGCACAGTTTTATCCTCACTTTACAAATTAGAAAAACATCACTGAAACATAGTGTGGTTAAGTAATTTGCCTAAAATCACTCAGCTGATAGTAGCAGAAATTTACACCCACAGAGTCTGTCTGCTTGCAGAGGCTATGCTTCTAACTACAGTGTCATGTGAGACATGGTAGTACACATGAAAAAGTGGTCACGACAAAGAGGCTATCACAGTCATCAGTTTGTTATAAGTGGATGGAATTCTTTAGGGCAAGTTTAAGCATGTTATAATTATGTACGCTATCAGCTGCTTCTACTGTAGCTGTGTTTGAACTCTCAAGGATAGTGATATAGCTTAACCACCTCCTATTTTTTATGCAGACTTGTAAAAAAGGCAAAAAGGGCCCAGCAGAAAAGGGCAAAGGTGGAAATGGAGGAGGAAAACCTCCTTCTGGTCCAAACCGAATGAATGGTCATCACCAACAGAATGGAGTGGAAAACATGATGTTGTTTGAAGTTGTTAAAATGGGCAAGAGTGCTATGCAGGTAAGATTGATGTTGTTCTTCCGAGTTCATTTGTACTTTTTAAACTTTATTGAGTTATACAGAGTGTAGCCCTGATTTTTCTAATTGCATCTTATTTATTTATTTTTTGTTTATTTTTGTGGGACAGAGTCTCCCTGTGTCACCAGGCTAGAATGCGCTGGCGTGATCTTGGCTCACTGCAGTCTTTGCCTCCTGGTTCAGGTGATTCCCCTGCCTCAGCTTCCCGAGTATCTGGGACTGTAGGCACATACCACCATGCCTGGCTGATTTTTTTGTATTTTAGCAGAGACAGGGTTTCACAATGTTGGCCAGGATGGTATCGATCTCCTGACCTGGTGATCCGTCCACCTTGGCCTCCTAAAGTGCTGGGATTACAGGCGTGAGCCACCATCCCTGGGCTTCTAATTGCATTTTAAACATACACTACTTACTAGAGAAAAAAAAAACAAATTCATCAGTAAGCTCTTGGGATGTATTTCTTTATATATAAGACTTTCAAGCTGTCTCTTGATTCATTTTCTGCTGCATTTTTTTTTGAGACAGAGTCTTGCTCTGTTGCCCAGACTGGAGTACAGTGATGTGATCTCGCCTCACTGCAACCTCCACCTCTCGGGTTCAAGCAATCCTGCTGCCTCAGCCTCCAGGTAGTTGGGATTACAGGCATGCACCACCACACCTGGCTAATTTTTGTATTTTTAGTAGAGATAGTGTTTCACTATGTTGGCCAGGCTGGTCTCGAACTCCTGCCTTGGTCTCGAAAATCTGCCTGCCTTGGCCTCCCAGAGTGCTGGGATTACAGGCGTGAGCCACCATGCCCAACTCATTATTTTTTTAATGGCATAAAGTAAAAAAAAAAAATTTGGTCAGAAATATGCTGATGTAAACCATGGCTATGAGGTCTCAATTTGCCCTGAATTTATGTAGCTGCCATTAAAATATGAAGTCTTCTACCCATGTTGAATTCCTGGTTGAGTGATGTAATAGAATTACTGTCTACTTTAATAAATTGAATTATTTTGGTCCGTGTTGTCTATTACAAATTTTATTATTTGTGCTTGTTTCTTAGAAGAATAAAATGTTGGAGGCGTATTCATGTCAAATCATTCAATGTTTTCTCTGCATACTTTTATGACAATAGTAACATTTAAGTTTTCTAATGTTGGCTAAACCCATATGGTTTTAAAAAGTGGAATAATATACTCAAGGAATATGTATACTTAATAACGTTTGAATATAATTTATAAAAGCTACAGGAAATAGTTTTTTTTAAATTTCAACTTTTAGATACAGGGGTTACATGTACAGGTTTGTTATATGAGTATATTGCACCTAGGAAATGAGCATAGTATCCAGTGGATAGTTTTTCAGTTCCCACCCCCCACCCCATTAGTTTGCAGTGTCTATTTTTCCTGTGTTTGTGTCCACGTGTGCTCAATATTTAGCTTCCACTTACAAGTGAGAACATGTGGTATTTGGTTTTCAGTTCTGCGTTAATTCGCTTAGGATTATTGCCTCCAACTCTACCCATGTTGCTGTGAAAGACACAATTGCATTCTTTTTTATGGCTGTAGGGAATAGTATTTCTTCATAGAAATAACTTGAATTAGTGATGGGTACACATGAATGGTTTTCTGAGAACTAGCCATTCAGGCTTTTTGTTAATAAAAACTGAAACAAAACCTTGTTTAGAAATATACAATTAGCTTAATATGTGTGGTTTTGTAAATAAAATGTATCAAATGAGACTAACAAAGAACAGTTTTACATGTAAAATATGAAAATACCTGTTAATTTTTTGAGCTTTCACCAATTTTACAGAGCAAAGAACTTAAAAGGTGCCAGATTTACTTATACCATTCTAATGTGCCTTTGTTTATCCATTTATTAATGTTTGCTTGTATATTATTGTGATTAGAGTATGGATTCTTTTTCTTGTTTAATGTTTTAAATTACTGTTTTGAATATGTTTGGCTTTTCAAAAATAAATAATGTCTTATTATATTATTGTGCTATGATTTATTTCGTCATTCCTCAATTTTAAAAATTACTTTTCTCTCTCTAGTTCTCCTTTTGGGTTATTTTTATCAAGAGGATAAATTATTTCAGTTACATTATATTGCATTTAATTACTTTCCCTCTTATTTTTATATTATACATTTTCTCTGTAATATTTTGTTCTAAGTAGTTAAATGCATTAACTTTCTTTCTTCAGCTGTCTTTTTAACATCAGTGTCCTTAGTCCATTTGGGCTGCTATAAAAAACCAACATAGGCCAGACGTGGTGGCTCAGGCCTATAATCCCAACACTTTGGGAGGCCGAGGAGGGTGGATCACCTGAGGTCAGGAGTTCGTGACCAGCCTGGCCAACATGGTGAGACCCCGTCTCTACTGAAAATACAAAAATTAGCCAGCCGTGGTGGTGGGTACCTGTAATCCCAGCTACTCGGGAGGCTTAGGGAGGAGAATCTCTCGAACCTGGGAGGCGAAGGTTGTGGTGATCTGGGATTGTGCCATTGCACTCCAGCTTGGGCAATAAGAGTGAAACCCTGCCAACAACAAACAAACAAAACACACACACAAAAAAAAACGAATATAAACTAGGAAGCTTATAAAAAATAAACTTATTTCCCACAGCTCTGAAGGCTGGGAAGTCCAATATTAGGTGCGTGCCAGATTCATTATCTGGTAAGGGCCTGTTTTCTTGTTCACAGATGGCATCTTCTCACTGTGTCCTCACATAGTGGAAGGAACAAGGCTTTCAGGGGACTCATGATTTAATTGCCTTCTATAGGCTTCACTTCTTAATACCATAACATTGGTGACTACAGTTCAAGATATAGTTTGAACATACAACTATTCAGACCACAGCTATGAGAAATCCTGACTCATGGCCGTGGCTAATTAGGCTATTCCATTTTTGTCTAAAAATGAATATTTTCCTTAATTTTTATGTTGCTTAGGTTTGTCATATTAAGATTGTACCTCTTATCTGTGCCATTTGGGTTTTTTTTTCTTTTCTAAGGTAGGGTTTCACTATCTTACCCAGGCTGGACTTGAACTCCTGGGCTCCAGCAATCCTCATGTCTCAGCCTCCCCAGTAAGTGGGACTACAGACACATGCCATTGCGCCCAGCTTGTTTTTTGTTTTGAAATGTGTTTCCCTCTTAAGAGAGAATGTCTGCAGTATCTATCTCTTCATTGATTTCCTGGAATCTCTTCCCCAGTTCCATTTTGCTATGTGTGTTCCCACTTGTGTTACCCTTTTAAGACCAAATTTGATGGAGGAAGTCCTCTATTTAGAAACTTCCAAGGGTTCTTTCTTACCTAAAATTTATAGCCCAGATTTCCTTATGCCATATTTTCTGTCCTCCAGTCACAGTGTATACTCTGTCCCTAGGCTTTTCTTTTTGTTTTTATTGTTGTTTGGAATAGTTTTCTTTTACTCCCCCTTTGCATATCAAATAGGACTGAGTGAATTAAATGTCACTCTTCTAAAGAGCATTCTCAGACACTGTCTACTACTTTTCCTTTCCAATGTGTTTTTTACTCTTTTCATTGTATAGCGCTTATACTGTGCCTCGCTTTGATTCTAGATTGCTAATTCTTTAGTCAAGGATCATGTATTATTCATTATTTTTGCATTGTTAGGATACACCTATCTCAGTTATTATTTGAGACAAGGTCTCACTCTGTCACCCAGGCTGGAGTGCAGTGGCGTGATCTTGGTTCACTGCAACCTCCACCTCCTGGGTTCAAGCGATTCTCGTGCCTCAGCCTCCTGAGTAGGTAGGATTACAGGCACATGCCACCATGCCCAGCTAATGTTTTTAGTACTTTTTGGTAGAGACAGAGTTTCATCATGTTGGCCAGGCTGGCTATCTTAGTAATTGTAAGTGAGAGTCAATAAATACAAGACTAGCTGTTGGTTTAAAAGTAGTTGTTACTGTTTAAGAATGGAGAAAGTATGTAGATGCCCCCTAATTTTCTTACATAGCAGATGTTGAATCTTGCTACGTAAGTTCTAAGCATACAATTTGATTAAAAATTTTAAGCATATTTCAGTAGCTCACATTATTTTTATTATTTTTTTACTTATTTTCCTAGTGTAAACTCTACTTGATCTTCATGAATTACTTTTTAATGTGATGTAGTATTCTCTTTGTAAGAGTTCATTGAATATTTTGTATCTTTATTGATGAGAGTAGCCATTGTTCCAGTTATCTGTTGATGCATAACAAACCACCCCAAACTTAGTGATGTAAAACAGCAATCATTTTATCATGCCTAATGATTCTTTGGGTCTGGAATTGAGACAGAACTAAGTGGAGATGATTTGTCTCTGCTTTATTATGGCTAGGGCCTTAGCTGGGACCACTTGAATGCTTGGCAGTAACACAGTTAGGGACTATAATCATTTGGAAGCTTCTTTACTCATGTTTAATGCCTAGTCTGTAGTGATACGAAGGCTGGGCTTAGCCAGAACTGTTAGCTGAGTACCAGCAAATGGCCTTTGTGGCTATGGCTTCTTACAGTATGGCTTTTGGGTTGGAGAGAATGTCCTGAGAGTACTGTCCAGTTTGCCAGTGCTCCAAGAGACCGGTGCAGTTTCTGCCTGGCATTCTGTGACCTAATTTTGGAAGCATCACTGCATTTTGTTCTAGAGAAGATGGCATAGACTCTGCCTCTTATTGGGGAGCAATGTCCAAGAATTTGGGGCCATGTTTGAAAACTGTCACCATCCCTATGATATATTCTTTTGCTGTTTATTGCCTATATCATATTGGGAAAAATATTGAGCACATTTCTTTCATAAATTATGTTGGTTAATGTACACTAGCTGTTCTAAATACAAAAGAGTAGAAATTAAGTAAAGTTTTAGAATAATTCCAGTCAGTCTATCTGAACAAGGTATTTCTTTTTGTTTTTTCATACTAGCTCGTTAGTAGTAGATCCAAATGAACCAGGTATTTCTTAGATATTGCCCTTCCTTCCTTCCCTCCTTCCTTCCTTCCTTCCCTGCTTCCCTCCCTCCCTCCCTCCCTCCCTCCCTTCCTTCCTTCCTTCCTTTCCTTCCTTTCCTTCCTTTCTTTCCCTCCCTCCCTCCCTCCCTCCCTCCCTTCCTCCCTTCCTTCCTTCCTTCCTTCCCCCCCCCGTCTCTTTCTTTCTCTCTTTCTCTCTTTCTTTCTTTCTTTTCTCTCTTTTCTTTCTTTTCTTTCATCTTTCTTTCTTGACAGGCTTTCACCATGTTGGTCAGGCTGGTCTTGAACTCCTAACCTTGTGATCTGCCCACCTCGGCCTCCCAAAGTGCTAGGATTACAGGCATGAGCCACCGTGCCCAGCCTTTTCTTAGATATTTCCTTGATTTATCTTTATTGTGTAATCATAGTATCTTTTTGGTCTATTAAATTCTACATTTTTTAGTCATTGTTTGTACCTGGATTTCCTGTTTATTGGTGTATAACTTAGAAACATTTCCCTCTCCCAACCTTTTGTTTTTTACACTAGCTCTTATGATCTTGATTTTATTTGCTCTATTTAAAAAAAAAATTTTTTTTTTGAGACAAGAGTCTTGCTCGGTCACCCAGACTGGAGTGCAGTGGTGCAACTTCGGCTCACTGCAACCTTCATTTCCCAGGTTCAAGTGATTCTCCTGCCTCAGCCTCCTGAGTAGCTGGAATTACAGGCATGCACTACCACACCCAGCTAATTTTTGTATTTTTAGTAGAGATGGAGTTTCACCATGTTGGCCTCTTGAACTTCCTGACCTCGGGTGATCTGCCTGCCTTGGCCTCCAAAAGTGCTGGGATTACAGGCATGAGAGCCACAGCCCCCGGCCTAAAAATTGTTTTTTTTAAAAATCAGTTTTGTGGTTGCCTCTCTCACCTCCAAAGAAATAAAGTACTCCTTTTATTTTTTAGTTCTAGCCTATTTTCTTTTTTAAGAAATAAGCATATTGAGATATATTGACCATACTATAAAATTTACTCTTTAAAATACAAATTCAGAGTTGCACAGCCACCATTACAATATAGTTTTAGAATATCTTTATTATTATTATTATTTTTTGAGATGGAGTCTCTCTCACTCTGTTGCCCAGGCTGGAGTGCAGTGGCATTATCATGGCTCACTGCAACCTCCACTTCCTGGATTCAAATGGTTCTCCTGCCTCAGCCTCCCGAGTAGTTGGGATTATAGGTGTGCACCACCACCCTGGCTAATTTTTCTATTTGTAGTAGAGACAAGGTTTCCCCATGTCGGCCAGGCTGGTCTTGAACTCCTGACTTCAATTGATCCACTCACCACTGCCTCCTAAAGTGCTGGGATTATAGACATGAGCCAGCACACCTGCCCTGTATTGTCTTAATTATTTGAAATCCTCCCCTACCTTTAATGTCACTAAGAAATAATAAGTAATTACACTTGATGGAATTGATTTCCATGGTTAGTTTCCACATTCTTTTCAATGCAAAATAAATAGAAGATTGATATGTCATTTTGTGTTATCAGACAATTGTTTTACTGAATTTGATTATTTTATTGTTAAAATTGAACTTTAAATTTCAATATGTAAGTATTTATATTAATTTAAAGTATTATGATACTATATAACCTTGAATTGATTTTGAGAAAATTGGAAGAAGCTAATGATTTTATTTTTTTTCCCTCTGCTGTAGTCGGTGGTAGATGATTGGATAGAATCATACAAGCATGACCGAGATATAGCACTTCTTGACCTTATCAACTTTTTTATTCAGTGTTCAGGCTGCAAAGGTAAGATATATTTATTTTTAAATCAGCGGCTCTCAAATAGTCACATCATTGTTCCACCTAGAGAGATGCTGTTAGCACTTTACATGGAAAATAATGCTAAGGCATTATTTGCATAATATTCATACAAAATTTGTAAGGAAAAAAAGAGTAAAGGACAAAATAAGAAAGTCTGTTGATAAAGTTATATTCATATGTGAAAGTTATCTAAAAACTTAGCAATTTATAAAGGTTATGTTACCTTTTTTTCTTTTTTTTTTTTTTTTTGAGACGGAGTTTCACTCTTGTTACCTAGGCTGGAGTGCAATGGCGCGATCTCGGCTCACCGCAACCTCCGCCTCCTGGGTTCAGGCAATTCTCCTGCCTCAGCCTCCCGAGTAGCTGGGACTACAGGCACGCACCATCATGCCCAGCTAATTTTTGTATTTTTAGTAGAGACGAGGTTTCTCCTTGTTGACCAGGATGGTCTCGATCTCTTGACCTCGTGATCCACCTGCCTCGGCCTCCCAAAGTGCTGGGATTACAGGCTTGAGCCACCGCGCCCGGCCTGGTTATGTTACTTTTATTAGATATATTTCCCACTTTTTCAGCATCTGGTTTTACGAACAAATAAATGGATTAAGAAGGGAGGAGGAAGATAAAGAGATACAGATTCAAATGACAGGGAATTAGAAAGTGTAGGGAGTTAAAAAGTGCCATGAATAACGGTAAGTAAGCAAGCAAGTACCTTATTTAACATAAGTAGGTTAAATAAGGTATTAATGAAATTGCCATTTCTTCTAAAAGGTAAAGAAATTTTGCTGTGTGTAATAATGTCTTCTTTAAAGTGTTTTTACTTTATTTTAAAAATATCTTGAACAAGAAATGATGAAAGTACAAATTGCAAAAATTTCTTCTCTAAGAAATATTAGGGCAGACATTTGGCAGGGGGACAAAATGATATAAATTGGGGAGTCATATATCCTCATATGGATCAGCAAATGAGTCAGTCAAGATTATGGGCAGGTTCTGATGTATCTGGTGTCTCTCAATACTTAGCTTATCCTTGGAATTCCATATGATGGCCAGGCAAATAAATTTTATGGGGATTTCTGGGGGTATTTTTTAAAAAATGAAAATGGCACCCAAAACATGAGCATTCGAAATCGGGAGAGAAGGTTGCTTAAAAATGGATGTAAAATGTTGAGATGGTAAAGAATGATTTATATAAACAAATGCAGAAAATGAATTGTAAGAAGCAGTTTAATTCTGCAGTATTCCTTTAAAGATACTGCAATATCTTTGAAAAACAAGTAACATTGGCATTTTGAATTTGACCATAACATTCACTGTAGTATGTGTATTAAATGTTACCTATCTGTGAGGCATGAAAGATAAACAAATTGAGCCTAGGATCTTTATAATGTCACTAAGGTGCTCAGAAATGTAAAATATTGTCTTAATCATAGAGTATAGAGAGCTGTCTAGTTTGCTTCATTTGCCTAAAACAAAAGTAGCTTTAATTCAATATTAGAAAGTTCTATTGACTTCTGCTCAGAGATGTTGTTGTGATATTACTATGGTATCCTTAAGGTTCCGAACTAGATTGACTGTTTAAAGATGAGCTATATTAAAATTATTTTTGCCTACATCCAGTCATTTTTTTTCTGGGATAGGATGGGTACAAGGACCTGCTTGTTGTGTTATATAATCAAGGGCTATGTCCTTTCTCATTAGACTCTTTGCAAATGGAAAGTTGAGTGCAGATGACTGAACAGGTGCCAGAAAATACTGTGATGAGTTGAAATTTTAAATCTTAAGTTCCCCCTTTTATTTTATTTTATTATTTTTTGAGATAGAGTCTTGTTCTGTCAACCAGGCTGGAGTGCAGTGTCATGATCACGGCTCACTGCAGCCTTCACCTCCTGGGCTCAGGTGATCCTCCCACCTCAACCTCCTGGGTAATTGGAACTACAGGTGCATGATGACATGCCCAGCTAATTTTTTGTTTTTGCTTTTATTTTTTGTGGACGTGATGTTTTGCCATATTGCCCCAGCCTCAAATGATCTTCTTACCTCATCCTCCGAAGTATCTGGGGCTACAGGCATGTACCACCATGCCCAGCTAATTTTTATTTTTTGTTGAGACAGATCTGGCTATGTTGCCCAGGCTGATCTTCAGTCTCCTAGCCTCAGGCAGTCGTACTGCCTTAGCCTCCAAAGTGCTGGGATTACAGGAATGAGCCACCTTACTGGCATGAGTGTTGTTGTTGTTTTTTTTGTTTTGTTTTGTTTTTAATTTAATTTTTTTTTTTTTTGTAGAGACAGGTCTCTCTCTGTTGCCCAGGCTGGTCTCAATCTCCTAGCCTCAAGCAATTGTCCTTCCTTGGCCTCCCAAAGTGTTGGGATTACAGGTGTGAGCCACCACTCCCACCTGAGTTTCTTAATGAGGCTTCTGAGTTGTAGTTGTTTTTAAAACAAGACCATAGAGCATGTTCCCTTTGTCAAATTCATTCCTTTTTTGGCATCAATTTGTTTACAAATCAGGAGCTTGCTAACTCAACATTTGGACCTTGTCACAAGTGAGTTTGTCAAGATTTCTAAAAAATTAAGGTTTTAAAAACTTAAATTATAAGGTAGATTTGAGCACTGCTGTGGTATTTATCTTAGAATCAGGCAATCTCCATGAAGGGGAATTTGCTATATAATCAAAGATAAATCCATTAATTATTTATACACACAACATTATTTTGATAGAATTCTTTTACACCTTGTAATTTAATGTTTTCTGCAGACTCAGGGTTATTATAGGCATTACTTATTTTTCCATAATACAGAGGTGGCTTCTGTAGCTGTTGAAGCATGGAGGGATTTTGGGCCCTATACTCTTCCTGACCGCTCTATTGGTGATTCTGTGGCCAGTGTTTTCTTCTTCTTTCCTAGTCAGCTGTCACTTTTCTTTTTGTCTTTTTTTTTCTTTTCAAATAGAGACAGGGTCTGGATTTGTCACTTTTAGATTTACCAGATTTTATCAGTCCTGCTATAAATGTCCCTCACATTTTTAAGGCAGCAGGCTCTGGCCTTATGTCCTAATCGTGGCTTCACACCTACCTCAAGAGTTAAATGCAATTTGTGATAACTTCTTTCTTTTCTGCTCTGAGGTTCTTTTCTGCTTGTTTTTGGGTTTCTGGATGTCATGTTTTTTATGAGAACGGGGAGGAGCTTTAAAAATGAGGCATTGCTGAAAAGTATGCAGTATGTTTGCCTTGATATATTTATATGTATATGTTAATTTCAGATAAACATTCAGACATTTAGTTACTTTTCCTTCTCCAGCATTCCCAGGCATACAGCACCTGGGTATGAAGTATGGGAAGGTTTTGAAGAAATGTACATGATTCTAGATTAAAAAAGCATTTTCAAAAGGTTTTTGAGAGTGTGTTTGTATGTGTGTGTATGTGTGTGTTTTGCTTTGTTTTTTCTATTTTTTTGGAGACAGCCTCACTCTGTCACCCAGGCTGGGGTGCAGTGGCACTATCTCGGCTCACTGCAACCTCCACTTCCCAGATTCAAGCAATTCTCCTGCCTCAGCCTCCCAAGTAGCTGGGATTATAGGCATGCACCACCACACCCAGCTAATTTTTGTATTTTTAGTACAGATGGGGTTTCACCATATTGGCCAGTCTTCTCTTAAACTCCAGACCTTAAGTGACCTTGCCCACCTTGGCCTTCCAAAGTGCTGGGATTACAGGCATGAGTGACCATGCCTGGCTGAGAGTGTGTTTCTTTAGCTAGAGAAATGATGGTTTCTTCTGAATTCGTCAGCTTTTTAAAACAATCATTTGTTTTTTTTTTTTTAAATGTTGTGGTAAGTAAGGGCTTTTCTAGGGCCCTTACTTAATACTAGAAATTGATCTCACCCAGGTAAGAGGGAGGTAGCATGATTTAGGTGAATAGTCTCAGACAAATTATTTAATTGCTTAGCCTAAGCCCTAATTTCCTCATCTGTGGAGATGGAATTATGGTTTTACAGCTATGTATATACACAGGTGTGCACACACACAGATGGATGCATATACAAAATATAGCTCTGGTCATTTGAAAAAAATCTATATTAATTATATCTAGTTCTTATTTATGAATCTCATCTTCCTGTACCAAGACGTTCTTCTTTTAGATATTACTATATTTATGGTATTCCTAGTGATAAGAATGGTAAGCAAAAATAATTCAACAATAAAAATAGGATTTTGAAAATCTGGTATTTACATTGATTACCCCTGCCCCGTCTCTCTCTTTCTCAGTCTGATGCTCCATCAGTGAAACTTCATGTATATTTTCTTACTGCATACTAGAAATTTCCTTTCTGATGTTTGGTCTCCACCTGACTAATGTTTTACTACTTCTAATGTGCACCCTTTCTTTTTTCCTCTCCCATCCTCCTGTAAGATTCTAAAGGTCCTTATCAAATTGTTTTTCTTTGACAATTTGTTAGCTCTTGACAATAAGTTAGTTCTTGATTTTCTAACTTATAGCATGTATGGTTTTTCTGGTGGGTATAGAGTGGAGGTAGAGTCAGAGAGACAGCATTTCTTTGACATTTCCACACATCAGAGCATTGATTATAAGTAACCCTTTGACAGTTTACATCTTTTTCTTTTTGGTATTCATTATTTGTAACTTTTAACTAGATTACAGGCTTCTAGGCAGGCAGGAACTACAATTTACTACTTAGCTCTTTCAGAGGATGTTAAGTTGTTAGTTACCTTACATACAATAGTGCTTAATAAAGAAGCCTGACTAAAGTGAACTCTAGCTATTACTCCCTTCCTTATCTTCAGCTTCATCCTCAAGGTTTTAAGTCTTATACTAGATGCTATCTCACTCTTAATGACATATAGTTTATGTTAAAGAGACACCAGTATAAATATTATAGCATGAGTAAAATAAGTCATGTAGAAATGGCCAAAGGTAATTGTGTTAGGAAAAAAGATATTTGTCAGAAGTGTGGGACTGTTTTCTTGTGCATATTGAGAATAGGTAGCATTTGTGCTTTATTTACAGATTTGAGAATCATGGTAAAGATCATTAGATGATGGTTGGAGAAGTATGCCTTTTATTGTGTGACGATAAACTTCTTAGTGTTAGAGACTGACTTAGAAGTTTTCTTTATTCTTTTATCACACAATGTATTAACTTGTGTATTAAATTTCAGGAGTTGTCACAGCCGAGATGTTCAGACATATGCAGAACTCTGAGATAATTCGCAAAATGACCGAAGAATTTGATGAGGTAACTTACTACCTTAAGTGTTTTGATAACTTATGAATGTTGATCTTGACTTATTTTTAAAAGTATTATTAAATTGTAAGCATTAGGTTGGGTGCTGTGTCCATGCTTTGTAATCCCAGCACTTTGGGAGGCTGAAGCAGGTGGATCACCTTAGGTCAGGAGTTCGAGACCAGCCTGACCAATATGGTGAAACCCCGTCTCTACTAAAAATACAAAAAAATTAGCCGGGCATTGTGCCGTGCGCCCGTAGTCCCAGCTACTTGGGAGGCTGAGACAGGAGAATTGCTTGAACCTGGGAGGCAGAGGTTGCAGTGAGCTGAGATCAGGCCACTACACTCCAGCTTGGGCAGCAGAGTGAGACTCTGTCCAAAAAAAAAAAAAATTGTAAGCATCAGTGTTGAAGATAAAAGCTTTGGCATTAGATTTAATCAAATGATGCTTGTGTGCAACCTTTGGCAAGTTGTTGTCTTAGTATCAGGTTTTTTTTTTCTGAGACAGAATCTTGCTCTGTCGCCCAGGCTGGAGTGCAGTGGCAGGTTCTCTGCCTCCCGGGTTCAAGCAGTTCTGTCTCAGCCTCCCAAGTAGCTGGGATTATAGACGTCTGCCACCATGCCTGAATAATTTTTGTACTTTTAGTAGAGACGGGGTGGGGGTGGGGGTGTGGGTTCACCATGTTGGCCAGGCTGGTCTTGAACTCCTGACCTCAAGCGATCCACACGCCTTGGCCTCCCAAAGTGCTGGGTTTACTGGCAGCTATCACTGCATCCAGCCAGTTTCAATTTCATTATCTGTAAAATGGGCCTAATAGTACTTTATTCATAAGGCTCTTAAAAAGATTGAATTGAGTAATGTTTGAAAATTGCTTAACATTTTACAGTTCCCAGAACATCGCAAGAACTTAATAAATGGTAGTCATTATTGCCAAAAATGACAATTTCAAGGAAGAATATAAGAACATATTCTGGAATGTTGTAAAAGGAAGGTTTCAGCAATATTTGGGGAACCTGGTAGCTAGGGCAAAGGAGTATATAGATATTTTTATTGTTTAATACAAACTCTTGAGAACGACAAAGATTACATATTAGTTTAGAGTGAGTTTTCCCCCACTTACCTCCCTAGGGCTAGATTGAGTTGATTCTTTATTACAGTGAGCTCTTTGAAGTATCGTTACCAATAAATACATACATAGATTTACTATAAATTAAGCTTCTTCAGGGAAGAGATTTTGGTTTGTTTGGGTTACAGCTGTATTTCAGTGCCAGTAGTTTTACTCCTCCAAAGTTTTTCACTCTGGGTTTTCAAGCAAAAAACCTTGTCTGATTTGAGTTTTATTTGGCCTTTTTTTTTCTTGCTTAAACTGATGAAGGAGCTTTGAACTATTATTCTAAAAGATAGATGAATTAAAATGGCTTTGATGATTACTAAGTGCTATTAATCAGTCCGCAAGTAGTTGAGAGGTAATTTTGAATAGTGGTATTTTTTACTCTTTTAATATTAAATGTTTTAGTGAGAACTTTCTCTCTAAAAGGAAAAAACTATTTGAGATAATTGTCCTGAAGTATGGTTTGAAAATGTCAGCAAACCAAGTTGCTAACAACAATTAAGATGATATATTTCAATATAGTCACTAAATTAGTTAATCAGAAAATAACAAGCAAATTTTTTTGTTGAATATCAGGAACTTGTTCTCAGATGAGATACAACTGCACTTAGATGTGACATGACTTAAGATTTTAAAAAACATAATGAGAAAAATTAATTGTTAAAAATTTACTAAACAGGTTGGGCATGGTGGCTCATGCCTGTAATTCCAGCACTTTGGGAGGCTGAGGCAGGCGGATCACCTGAGGTCAGGAGTTTGAGACCACCCTGACCAGCATGGTGAAATCCCGTCTCTACTAAAAATACGAAAGTAGCCCGGTGTGGTGACACACGCCTGTAATCCCAGCTACTTGGGAGGCTGAGGCAAAAGAATCTCTTGAACCCGGGAGGTGGAGGTTGCAGTGAGCCGAGATTGTGCCATTGCACTGCAGCCTGGGCAACAAGAGAAAAACTCTGTCTCAAAAAAATTTTTTTTTACTAAACAGTACTGATAAAATTACCTTATATCTCTAGGATGCTCTTGTCAGTGACCTTTACTTTCAGATGTTCTATGTGGTATTGGTCTCTGATTTTATTTCTGTGGTCTTGGTTGTTTTTAATGATTAGTGGAGAATCTCAATTTACCCTGAGACTAGAGAATGCCCTCTTGTACAAAGGAAAACCTGAGTACCAGTCTTCCAAGGCAAAGCTAACTACATTTCCATTACTTTAAAAAATTATGATTGTATTTATTAACTGTGTGATGTATTTGAAGCGAATGAAAACATATTTGTAATGTTTTGTTTATTTACACATCATATATCAATTTAGTGGATTAGCTGAAAATATGATTTCCATCACTTCAAATCCATTTAAAAATAGAATTTTGGTTTGGTTTTGGTTTGCTTTTGCTTTATATCTGTGCTTACCACCAGGATGTTTTGTTTTGATGAGGGAGGCTTTTAAAAATTTTAACCTGAGTAATTGGTATGTATTTTCATTGATTAAAGTAAATTCAGAATATCTATTTTGATCTTAAAGAGCAGAGTGTTCAGAGGTACCCCTACCTTTATATGTTATTCTCTTGCCTACTTTGAGGATTAATGGGAGAAGAAAGGTGAGATAAGATATCTTTTCATGCTTTTGCCTAGGTAGGGTATTTGAAAAGCAAGCGGTATGTTAAGTCATGCATTCTAAATGAAATTCCTGTTGTAAATTTTGTTTTAGGATAGTGGAGATTATCCACTTACCATGGCTGGTCCTCAGTGGAAGAAGTTCAAATCCAGTTTTTGTGAATTCATTGGCGTGTTAGTACGGCAATGTCAATATAGTATCATATATGATGAGTATATGATGGATACGGTCATTTCACTTCTTACAGGATTGTCTGACTCACAAGTCAGAGCATTTCGACATACAAGCACCCTGGCAGGTGAGTATTTAGAAATATTTTCTACGTATTGTCTTAGGCTTGAGATGAAAAAGATTCTCATTAAAAGAGAAAGGAAATAAGAGTGATACAAATTATTTATAAAGTGACCACTAAGAGGACACTCCCCCCATCCTTCCTGTCAATTATTGGAAATGGGATGGTAATTTCAGTTTCAATTTTGTGAAGGCACACTATAAGTTATACAATAGCTACTATATGGTGATTTTTTTGAACACTATGCATACTGTGCCACAGCAAGGGAAAGTTGGACTATAGGTATGCATTGGATTCTTGAAAAATACTATGCCACAAGAAGGGGAAATTGGATGATAGGTATGTATTGGGTTCTTGAAGGGTATGTTACCAGGGGAGATATTGACAGCAGATTTGGAGGTACCATCACAGTCATTTTGCTTATATGATTCTGATGACCGTATAGCTTGTCTCTGGTGTGCGTTGCCTCTCCAGGTAGGATGGCCCCTACTGGATGAGGCCTGTTTTTTCAATCACACTGGAAGAAGTTGATTTTTCTTATGTTTCTGGGTAACTTTAGGTTGGGGCAAATTCTTTGATCTTTGAAGTTTACTGAAATGAGGTATATAATTATACCTCATAAAATCTATTAGTTTCTCTTTTGTGCTTAAGGTAAAATTGTTGATATGCTATTATTGAATATGTTCTTTCTGAGTTTCAATGAATAAAACAGGCTTTAATTGTTATGATGGTATTCTGATTTTTAATGATATTTTGGTTTTTAATTAAAAAGACTTTTTATTCTCTGTGGGTTTTTTTTTTTTTCCATTTAGAATATTTTCTCAAAGAATTGAGTCTGTGATTAAAGATACACTTCTGAGTCCTTCATTGTTAAAGAGAAAATGCAGTTTCCCATATGTTCTGTTTTTGTTTTTAGATTTGAAGTCAGAAAATACGAATGTGAGCTTGCTTTATGCACTTAAGGTAGCAGTGTCAAGAACTTGATGACTAAAGTAAATTAAAACAAGGATTATGGTGCAAGATGAATAATTTTAGATCAGAGTGGCAAACTGGTTTGCTGGGGGCGTGAGATTAGAGCAAAAAATTGGGAAATCTTTCTTTAAGAGAGCCAATAGCTGCAAATTAAGATGTAGTTTTATTGTTGTTATATCATGCAATGCACCGAGTCTGAGAAGTAGTCTGGAGTAAGCTAAAGAAAGCAAAAAGTGATCAGATCTTTCAGTTAATACGTTTTAAATCCCAGATAATAAGAATCTTGTATCAGGAGTAAGTGTTTAGTAACAGAAGGTAGAGATCTGGAGGAAGTTTTATGAAAAAGCACTTTAATTAAGTGACATTTTACCCTTTGTAGTTTTGACTTTTCATGACTTCATCAGTCTTTATGATATGTTATGGAGTAAAATGAAAGGAAAGCAAATATTGATAAAATTCCTCAGCTTTTTTTATATTATTTGATATAAAACCATCAAGTTCCTTTTAATTATTGAGATAGCTAAATAACTTCGTTGTGAACTAAAATTACTTTAGAAGGTAAATCATGATCTATGAAAAAGATTATTTTAGGGCACATATTATAGAATAATGGAATTTAAGTATAGTCTGGAGTCCGATTGCCTTGGTTTGAATCCGGGTTTGACTGCTTACGTGAACTGAGGCAAATTTGTAAATTTCCCTGAGCTTCAATTTTGCTGTGAATGAAATGGGTATAATGCCTTTGAGAGGGCCATTGTGAGGATTAGGAGATAATTCCTGAAAAGTTATTTTATGTTATTTTATTGTTGTTATTTGTAGCACCTGCATCTTTCTTTTGTTAGAAGCAGATTAGCTTATTTCTGCTTAATTTTTCTATTTGATCGTAAGTTGTAAATTTTTGTATCTGTTAGGTTAATTTCACCATATTTTTACTCTTCAAAAATAGCTATGAAGTTGATGACAGCTTTGGTGAATGTGGCACTAAATCTTAGCATTAATATGGATAATACACAAAGACAATATGAAGCAGAACGGAATAAAATGATTGGAAAACGAGCCAATGAGAGGCTAGAACTCCTGCTACAAAAGCGGAAAGAGGTAAACTTTTATATTGAATTTTTAGGCTCTTGTGTAACCAACTTGGTCACCATTAATTAGGATATAACTTTGCTAGTGCCTCAGATAATTGTTTTTGAAATATTTAAAAGTAAAAAACATTTCAAATTATTTGCCCAACAAAATTCTGAAGAATATCCATGCCAGCAATACTGTTTTCTTATTTTCAATCTGCGTGGACTAGTATTAAGGGTAAAGGGCTTTAAGTAAGGAGACGGGGTTAGTCTGAGAAGTTATCTTAAGCTTTAGCATTATTCATCTCTACTGTGAAAAACCTTTTGTCAGGATGAAAAGAGGTTTCACAATTATGTGAAATCACTTTGAAAAATAACATAAGCTGTTTATTAGCATCTAAATTAGTGTGTGTTTTTTTTTAATACCATAGAAGGCATTTGTTTAACACTGGTGACTGACCACCAAATTCAACTTTGAATGAGCCTTAAATAAAATCTTTTGATGCTGTGGCTGTAATTTAAATTCTTTTTTCATTGGTGATAAAATATTTTGCTATTTCATAATGGAGATGTTTGTTTTCATATCAAATAGGCAAAGTCTGAGGTTTCAAAAATATTAGTAATGCAGTTGAGTTCAGTAGTTGTCATAGTCCTCTATGAATTTTTGACCTGATCTTGAATTTTTTTGGGGGAGGGGATTGGTAGCTGTAATTCTAAATTGGTTGTTTTCGAAATAGTTAATAACTTTAAAAAATATCCAGACTCAAGAAAACTAGGGAAAATCCTGCTATTTCCTCCTAAATTCCTCATCTTTTTCATATAATTTAGAATAAAGTATTGATACTTTTCCCTCTTAATTTATTTATATGCTATATAATAAATGATATGTAATAAGCTACATTACAGATTCCTTTACAGAGTTTTTTTTATTTTTTAAGACCGAGTCTCACTCTGTCGCCCAGGCTAGAGTGCAGTAGCGCTATCTCAGCTCACTGCAACCTCCACCTCCCAGGTTGAACCTCGTGCCTCAGCCTCCCGAGTAGCTAGCATTATAGGCTTGTGCTGCCACACCTGGCTAATTTTTGTATTTTTAGTAGAGATGGGGTTTTACCATGTTGGCCATGCTGGTCTTGAACTCTTAACCTCAAGTGATCTATCTGTCTCGGCCTCCCAAAGTGCTGAGATTATAGGCATGAGCCACTGTGCCTGGCCGCCTTTACAGTTCTTTTGTAGATATTTTGAGCATTAGAAAAAAAATATTAATAGCTAAATATTAAAATCCAAGTCAGATATTTCAGGCATCAAGGAATTTTATCTACCTGATAATTGTTAATTTTTCTGTATGGTTACTGTTATCTGGTAGAATTCAAAATTCACCAAAATACTGGAGAATTCTGCTTTTTTCATGCTTGTAACAACTTAAAGGTGTTCCTTTGATTGTCTTCTTTACAATTGAAAAGAAATGATCTATTCTTTACAGCTTCAGGAAAACCAAGATGAAATAGAAAATATGATGAATGCAATATTTAAAGGAGTGTTTGTACATAGATACCGGTAAGTTGTGACAGCTTTTTCATAATAGCACTATATAATTTCTACTTAGCAAGTTTACATATTTAGTGGTGTAGGTAGTCTAAATTAGTGGGAAGAATGTTATAGTAAAATTATGTTAGACTAAACTGTGCCACTGAGTTACTCTGGGCAAGTTATTTAACTCCTGTGAATTTGGTGTTTCCCATCTGAAAAATGGGATAATGCTGTGCCTGACTTGCAGCCCATAGAAGTTACTGCTATTAGGAGTCAGGCTACACAATACTTAATTACCGTTGCATGCACTATGTTAGTAGAGCCTGCACATGCTGACTTCTGACTCTTTTCCCTTCCACTGAATATCAGTGGGACAATTTAGATAGGTTAAAGTGAGATGTTTTCTTTTGCTATTTTGAATGAACAGAGGAAAGAAACAGTAATCTTATTACAATTTCTGCTATAACCTATTCTTAAATTTCAGTAGTATGTTTATTCAGCTTCTTCCACATATCCTCAACTTGGCAGTTATTGAATCAGGTTAATGCTTGCTTTATACAATGTCCCCAGTCCATTCTTACATTTTCACTTCTATTGTCACCATTACCTTAGTCTATTTCCTCATTCTCATGCATAGAGATTATTGCAGTTTAGCTAAAATATCCTTTTATTGTGTTATTCCTCTGCCTTTAATGACTAACCAATACTTACAAGATGAATTTAAAATCATTTAGTCTAACATTCACATCCAATTGAGTTTGACCTCAGTGTAATGTGTAAATAATTCTCACCTGGAAATTATGCTTTAGCCAGACAAGCGTGCCTGCTGTCTTCTGAACACACCATGCGCAGCAGGTGTGAGCAAAGGCTGGGATATGGTATGGTATAAAAGGTGGGGATGGGATTTTGTTTGTAGTTTTATAAAATTTTAGATATATGTTGATACTTATCCTTTGCCACCTAGACTGTAAGCTTTTGGCATTCAGGGCCATGCTTCATTTCTATTTTTTAAACCCCAGTAATACTTAAGATAGTGTCATATTCATAGTAAATCTGAAGTACTTGGTGTCTCTTGAATAAACCATAAGTTTTACGGTATATTGGCACTAATTATGCATCATTTTTCCTTCCTCCATTCAGTGATGCGATAGCTGAAATTCGAGCTATATGCATTGAAGAGATTGGCATTTGGATGAAGATGTATAGTGATGCCTTTCTTAATGACAGTTATTTAAAATACGTTGGTTGGACTATGCATGATAAGGTAAGATGGCCCTTCAGACTGCTGCTTTCTACACATCAGCATGGCTGCCTGTAGCTCTCATTCATGAGTTATCTCCCTGTATGTATACCTGGTGACACGTTTCTGTAAGCCCCCCCTTTATTCTTTTCTATCTTCTCTGTAAAAATTTAATTTCTATCACATAAAGTCCCCTAGATTTTTTTGAAAACTGGCCACTGATTTAACCTTAAATTAATGGTGAATCATTTTTTTGCTGAAATATTAGAATCATGATGGTAGTGAGGCATATCTTTAGAGCACAAAGAAGAACCAGTATTCTGTTATCTGTGAGCTATATACTTTAAAAAAAATTCTTCAGTTTTGATCCACTCTTTTGACAAACCTGTATCTTAGCCGGATTATACCTTACAACTTGGTTTCTGACCTTTTTAATATATTTTCATTACACTACTATTCTCTTAGGCTGCTTCTTCACTTGCCTTGAAGAAGGTAATTTTATATATTCTTTCCAAACATTAGTTTCCATAGCAGAAAATGACTGTGACACATGCTCCTCTTGTTTTTTCACAATAGTTTTGTTCTTAACATTTATGTTAAATATTTTGTTCTTAACAAATTTTCAAAAATTACCCTTTGAACTATAGAAATAGTAACCACATAGGAATTTAGTCATAAATGTATATACTGGTTATTATTTTTGCTTTATTAGAGATGATAGTTTCTGAAGGAATGCTGTGGTATGAAATGTTTAAAATTTTAAAGTGGAAAATATTGTACACATCTTGAATATTGAAGTTGAAAATACATAGTTTTAATGCATTGTCTCTCTCTCTCTCTTTTTTTATTTTATAGCAAGGTGAAGTAAGACTCAAATGTCTTACTGCTCTGCAAGGGCTTTATTATAACAAAGAGCTTAATTCCAAACTGGAACTTTTTACCAGTCGGTTCAAGGTTAGCATTATTTTAAGAATTTACAAATAACTTGTAATTTGTAAACACTTTTCTCTTCCTTTTCTTTTAAAAATATTTTAATTTTTTTGTCCTTAGGATAGAATTGTGTCTATGACCCTTGACAAAGAATATGATGTTGCAGTACAAGCAATAAAATTACTCACTCTTGTTTTACAGTAAGTATATGTTTTTTTTTTTTTTTTTTGCATATTTGCACTAATGTTCAGGTATCTAAATAATACATGAGAGTACTTGGTTCAGACTCATCTAGGTCTACATTTTAGTAGCTTACATCGTGGAGTTTTACAGCTAGAAGTTGAATTTTTTCATGTATAGTTAAGAAAATACAGGAAGAAGGAACCATAGAATATGGAAATTTTAACTGAGCTAAGAATTCATGTGTTCCCATTCTCTTGGCCAGTTTCCTTCCTATTTTTCTGTTTTTGATGCTCTTGAAATAAGCACATCAATGTCTTAAAAAACATGCTTATTATATTTTGTTACACTTTCAGAGTATGAGCATTTATAAGAATGTCTCTGTTATACTTCTCATAGCACCTTTAAACAGTCTGAGTTTAAGACCTACTATGTTAATATCTGATTGTGATGTTATGTTATTCATATATTTCCTTTTTAAAAAATGGTAGTAAAATACAGATTATGTAAAGTTCACCATTTTAACCATTTTAAAGTGTGGTTTAGTGGCATTATCTATATTCATGTTGTTGTGCAACTGCCACCACTATCCATCTTCAGAACTTTTTCATCACTTCATTCTGGAGCTCTGTACCCATTAAATACTGATTCTCCATCGTTCCCTTCCCCCAGATCCTGGTAACCACTGTTTTATTTTCTATCTCTATGAACTTGTCTATTCTAGATACTTCGTGTAAGTAGAATCATGCAATATTTGTCCTTTGCATCTGGCCTATTTCACTCAGTATAATTTCTTCAAGTTTCATACATTATTATAGCATGTACTCCTGTTTGTAGCTGAATAATATTTCATTGTATGTATATTCCACATTTTGTTTATACATTTTTGCATTGATGGACATTTGGACTGTTTTCACCTTTAGTTATTGTCAATAATGCTGCTATGAACATAAATGTGCAAGTATCTGTTTGAGTCTCTGCTTTCAGTTCTTTTATGTATACCCATAAGTGGAATTGCTGGATCATATGGTAATTCTGTTCAATATTTTTTTGAGGAACTGCTGTAATGTTTTCCACAAAAGTTGCACCATTTTACATTTTACATTCCCACCAGCAGTATACAAGGTTTCCAGTTTCTGTACAGCTTCACCAGCACTTATTTTCTGCTTTTCATGATAAAAATTTATCGGGTTATATCTCTATAGCAAGCACTTGGGTGGTATGTTGAGAGACTTAAAAATCAGAGTCTTCTCGTTTGAAAATAATATAACATTTTATAAAAATACCTAGAAATAAACAAGAAATCCACCAGATATACATGAGAAGCGTTAATAAAATGCAACTAAGGGACATAAAAGAAGGCTTGAATTTGAAAAGCTCACCTAGGAAAACTCACTATTTAAAGGCTTGTGATCTTCCTATTCTGTGTATTTATCACAATGTAAATAACAATGGCAGAGTATCATTTTTTTAGCCATAGCAAGCAAATTCTGACATTTCATATGGAAAATTTATCATGTAAGAGTTGCCAGAAGAGTATGATACCCACTAATAATGAGGACTAGCCCAATATAATTTTAAGTCACATATTATAAAACCATAGTAATTTAAAAATTTTGGTCCTGGTATATGAATAGACAAAAAGATCAGTGGAGCAGAATAAAAATAGAGAAACACATATGCATCTATAAAGTGACCATGTCAGGTTTTCCTGAGCATGATATGAAAGCTAGACATAAAAAGATCAATGAATTGACTATATAAAACCTAAAAATATCTGTATTCCATAAAACACCATAAACTCTGAAAACAAATCTCAGATTGGGCAAGATATTTGCATCAAAGTAGTTGATTTTTGCAAATCAGTTAAAAAAATCTGTAATAATAGGAAAACAGTGAAATATTATGGATCAGATCATTGACAGAAAAGTACGAATTTAAACATATGAGACGATGTTGGGCCACACTTAACAAACATATATCTTAAAGTGAGAGTTTTAAATCTGTTTGCTTGGCAAAAATAGAAAGTGTTTGGTAATTACACTATGTTGTTGAGGCTATGCCATAACAGGCCCTTTTACATTGTTGATGGGAATATAAATTGGTCTAAGCTTCTTGGAGAAAAACTTCAGTATCTATCAGAATTTCAAATGCTCATGTTCTCTAACAAAGCATTGTTTGTAAGAGCAGAATTTTGAAAACAACCAAGGGTGCATATCAATAGAGGAAGAACTAAATTAGTATGTAAGATAATGCTAATATAAGCACTTTATAGGGATAATTTCATTTAATACCACAACTCAGTGAGATGGTAGTGGTTATTCTCATTTCTGTGAATCAGACAACATTGTAGTAATTAAAAAGAAGGCAGTTCTACAGCTATTGATAATTCAGGGAATTCACTTACTTTGGAATTTCTTGAGCAGTCTGTTAACTGTTATATACCCCCCCCCCCCTTTTTTTTTTTTTTTTTTTTGGTTTGAGACGGAGTGTTGCTGTCACCAGGCAGGAGTGTAGTGGTGCAATTTCCACCTCCTGGGTTTAAGTGATTCTTCCACCTCAGCCTCCCAAGTAGCTGGAACCACAGGCGCATGCCACTATGCCTGGCTGATTTTTGTATTTTTAGTAGAGACGGGGTTTCACCATGTGGGCCAGGATGGTCTCGATCTCTCGACCTTGTGATCTGCCCACCTCGGCCTCCCAAAGTGCTGGGATTACAGGCGTGAGCCACCACACCCGGCCTCTTTTCTTTATTTTTAATTATATTTAAAAATCATAAATGTTACATACATATGTCATATATAAAAATATTGAAAGAATTCTGAAATAAAGTAACAGTACTCTACATATATTTCTATAGTTTCTTTCCCACCATCCTCTACAGTACACTGGAGACATCTTTTTTTCTGATATTCTTATCAAAGGTGGTAGACATGGCCATTCATGCTGATTTTCAGCCATTAATATACCTAATAGTTTAGATTTCTTAGGAATGTTCCTTTTCAAAAAGTTAAAATGAGTGAACTTCTGTAGCGTTACAATACTTTAACTTGTTTAATTTAATGTGTTTTTGTTTTTTAGAGACAGGGTCTTGCTCTATCACCCAAGCTGGAGTGCAGTGGTTCAATCATGGCTTGCTCCAGCGTCACTCTCCTAGGCTCAATCTATCTTCCCACCTCAGCCTCCTATGTAGCTGGGATTAAAGCTATTATAGTCCCACCATGTCTGGCGAGTTTTTTTTTTTTTCGTGTTTTGTAGAATTGAGGTTTCATGTTGCCCAGGCTAGTCTTGAACTCCTGGGCTCAGGCGATCCACTCACCTCAGCCTCCCAAAGTGCTGGGATTACAGGTGTGAGCCACCACTCAGCCTGAAAGAGCTGCCAGGGGCCAGGACCCTGAATGCAGTTGCAAGGGAAGAATACAACAGCGTTTACCCTGGGTTACTGTGGTTAATGGGCCTTAATAATGATTATGATTTATCGAAAATATTTTGTTAGGCTTATTTTGTTCTTTAAAAATAAGAAAAAATGAGCATTACGTTTTAGTAATATATATATTTTTTCGATGATTGCAATTAAAAATCTTTGGCACTTAGATTTTAGTTATTTGGAAAAACCACTTGTATTGCCTTATATGGTGTTCAGTACATCGTGGATGAAGTATTGTTGATTAAAGTGATATAAATGGGACATTAGTACATTTTGATGTAATGTTGTAACTCAGTGTTACTATGAAATATGAGCAAAATATTATCTGCGATTTTTTTTAACTCTAAGCTCTTAGCTTGCTACCCCTTTTGTTCCTATATTAGTTTTTATTATTTTGTCTTCTTCTTCTGTTAGCATCCATGTGACATAAATCTTAAACGTTCATTTGTTTACCTTCTGTATTCACTTTTAATTTTACCTGTCATTTATCTTTAATAGATTTGGTGGATGATAAATAAGATTGGTTTGGTTTTTTTTTTTTTCTTCCTTTAACACAAATTAGTGAAACTTTACAACTTTTTAAAAATATGACCATGAATTTTTGTACTGTTAATATGCTTTGAATTATGACATTACTAAAAGCACCTGTTACTGCTTATTTCTTAGGAGTAGTGAAGAAGTCCTTACTGCAGAAGATTGTGAAAATGTCTATCATCTGGTTTATTCAGCTCACCGGCCAGTAGCAGTAGCAGCTGGAGAATTTCTCTACAAAAAGTAAATCTATATTTCCGCTACTCATTTTCTAAGGCATGCTTTCATAGCAGTTATTTGTTTTGTTACACTGGAGATTAATATTATATTTAACTTAATTTAAAAATTACTACTATTTCCTTTAAAAGTTTAGATTTCTCCTAAGTTCTTTGATTTATTTAAGTTAAATCTTTAAAGAGAAATGGACCCATGTCTTTCAGTGAACATGTTTGGAAAGATACCTAACTATATTATAATATTAAGACTGACCTCTTCCTAATTGTTTACCCTTCTAATACCTGCTTCATCTTCTAAATATTGCTTATGCTATATATATATATATATATATTTTTTTTTTTTTTTTTTTTTGAGACAGAGCCTCTCTCTGTTGCCCAGGCAGGAGTGTGCAGTGGTGTGATCTCAGCTCACTGTACCCAACCTGTGCCTCCCAGGTTCAAGTGTTGCTTGTGCCTCAGCCTCCCGACCAGCTGGGACTACAGGCTGTATTTAGTCTTAAACTTATTTTTCCTTTGCTTTAGAAAATATTAAAAGGCTCTTCAAGTATTTAATATAGTTTGACATAAGAATCCCAAGAATTCTACAATCTCTTTACTTTTATGATCCTATTTAACATTCAGATTAGGAAGTATGAGTAGCAGTGTGAATATCTGATCACAGAAAACACTCAAAGATTGTTATACAATGGATTTCAAAGAGACCATTTTGAGCTATATAGATTAAACTCTTCTTGTTCCTTTGATTTTATTAAAATCCCTGTTTGGGGTACAGCAATTACTAGAAAGAGTAGGTGGTATAAAACATTTACACTGCAGCTTTCTATTCATTGCTGTTTAGTATTAATTCTCTTGTTGTTTATGGGGAAAATGGCCATGCTATCCATAGTAAAAGGACAGTAAGTTGGGATAATTTTGCAAGAAGAAAAGAAGGAAAGTATGTGTTTAATTTTCAAGATGAATATGTATCATAGATTTTTTTAGCATAAATGGTGTAGCTTTGTCATTGTACTACTTTTATGAAAGTTGACAGTTATATAAAATACAATAAGATTTTTAAAAAGAAATAATTTATAACTCAGTACAATTAACTTGAGAAGTTAGTTTAAAAGGACTTAGAATTACCATCAAACATGAAATGGAAAGGGTTTATAGCAGTTACTTCTGTGGTATGCCAAAATGTTGGATGATATTGTACCTATCCAGTCCTCCTTTACTCCTTTGTTAGATCCTTAAATATGAAATCCACACAGTTAATTTTTTTTTATTAGGAAATACTTGTTGTTGTAAAAAAAATATTTTACTTTTTTCACAGGCTCTTCAGTCGTAGAGATCCAGAGGAGGATGGAATGATGAAAAGAAGAGGAAGACAAGGTCCAAATGCCAACCTTGTTAAGACATTGGTTTTTTTCTTTCTAGAAAGTGAGGTTAGTTGATAGTATTTATTTTATACTTAGGTTCAAAAAATTTTGGAAAAGGGGTTAAAATGAGGTACATTAAAAAGAAATATTGTGTGTAGCACAGTACATTGTGACTAGAATGGAGCTCTACCCACTCTACAGATTTTTAAAATATGCTTTCTAATTTTAGTAAGATGTTCAAACAGTAGGATTTATGTATAATGCTGAGAATATTAATTTTAGAGTTCAAAATCCTGATTGGCAGTTGAGCTACTCTGCTTACTATTTGTGTGACCTTAGGTTTAGCTACTTACTCTTTCTAAGCGTCAGTTTGCTAGTCAAAAGATGGGTAATCTGAAACAATCTGTAATCTGCATAAAACTTAACATAGACCTAGAACATTGTAAGATCTCAAATGTAGTACCTGCCATTTAAATTGTAGATGTGGACTTAAACTAGTCTCCCTAAAGTTGGAAACCTATCTGTTAGCCAGATATTGAGAGGACTCAAAATTTATTTTTGGTATTCGTGTTATATATTATTTAATTAGTGATCGGGCCTTTTAATTTTCTAGTTAGTTCTGTATTTGGGCCTATAATTGATTCTTTATTCTTCAGGATTTTCTACATTATGCAGTCAGTTCATTTGCAAATAAAGTTAATTTTCCTTTTCCTTTCCAACATTTTTTCCATTTTTTTTCCTTGCCTTATTGAATTGGCTAAGACTTTCAGTAGACCGTTGAGTAGGGCCAGTTGCGGTGGCTTACGCCTGTAATCCCACCGCTTTTGGAGGCTAAGGTGGGTGGATCACGTGAGGCCAGGAGTTTGAGAACAGCCTGGCCAACATGGGAAAAACCTCATCTCTAAAAAAAATACAAAAATTAGCCAGGCTTGGTGGTGCATGCCTGTAATCTCAGCTACTTAGGGGGCTGAGGCACAAGAATCCCTTGACCCCAGAAGGCAGAGGTTGCAGTGAGTCAGGGTCATGTTACTGCACTCCAGCCTGGGTGACGGAGCAAGATTCTGTCTCCAAAAAAAAAAAAAAAAAATTGAATAAAGTGGTGAGAGTAGACATTTTTGGATTGCTCCTGATCTTATGGGAAGAGTGTCCAATATTTCAACATTAATTACATTGTTAGCTATAGGTGTTTTATAGATATTTATAATCAGATTGAGGATGTTTCCTTTTATCCTTTCTTTGCTGAAAATTTCTAACATGAATGGAAATTGAATTATGTAAAAAGCTTCTGCATTCCTTGAGATGATTGTTTTATTTTTATCCTTTATTATGTTAATGCGTTGAGTTATGTTGAATGACTTTTTAAATGTTGAATCAACCTGCTTGTTCATGATGTTATTCTTTTTATATATTGCTGGATTCAGTTTGCAAATTTTTTATTTGATCTGATTGACTGATTTTTTTTTTTAAGGACAAAATTCTCTTGGAAAGTTTATTAACATAAGTAACAATAAATCATTCAACTTTTCTGTCTTCAGGAAGTTTTTAAGGATTGAATTTCAGAAGTCCTCATGTAAACAAATCAGATATGAATAAAGCCCTTATGATGAACTTTTCAAATAAATTTTTAAAATATCTTTTTTCTTAAGATGATAATAGTATTAACATGATAGTATTAACTTTTCTTATTTTTATTAAAATTAGCTCTTCAGGATTATTACTAACAAATCTTGATTTTTATTACTGTGCTAGGGTAAGATTTTAATCACTAAGTTCTTCCTCATCACTGAAATAGGTGCTTTTCTTTATCCTTGGGCACCTTGAATCATCTGATGTTGAGGGGCCTCCTGAACTGGGTTTCCATTGTTTTTGTTCTGCTTCAATTTTGGCTTGCTGGAATGCTATGGCCTGACTGAGGCTGTCAAGAGCAGGATCCTCCCCTTCATCTTCACTTTCTTCTACTTCCTCAATTTCTTCTTCTGGTTCAGGAGCTTTCTTTTTTTTCTTTTTTTCTTTCTTCTTTGGCGGCTCACATTCTCCAAGCATATTTTTCGGACAGGCATAACTTAAGTGTCCACTTTCCCCACATTCATAACACTTAGATTTATCAAAGTAGTTTCGCCTTCGGATGAACTCAGCTGCTCTTCCATTGTCAATAGCAATGCTTGCTTTTATCACTCTACCAAATAACTGTTTGTTGTTTATTGCCCTGGTACAGTTTTGTGCAGAGTCTTTATCCAAAAATAAAATAAATGCAACCCCTTTACTCTTCCTGGTATCTTTATCTTTCATTATGGTAACCTTTACAACTTTGCCATACTTGGAAAATATCTGGTACAAGTCATTGTTTGTCAGGGAAAAAGGCAAGTTGGATATATACACTGTGCTCTTACTTGGAGCCAATCCACCACTCATTTCTTTAGGTGGGACGGGCCTGGGAGACCAGAAGAGTGCGAGCCCTCGGCTCAGCTGGGGCTCAACCCCGACTCTTGGTAGCCACTCGCAGCGGCCTAGGCATCACGAGTCCTGGGAGGGGTCAAGCGCAGAAACCGACTGATTATTTTTTTAAGAGACAGTTTTGCTCTGTCAATCAGCGTGAAGTGCAATGGTGTAATCATATTTCATTGCAGTCTTGAACTTCTGGGCTCAATTTATCCTCTTGCCTCAGCCTCCCTAGTAGCTCCGACTACAACTGTGTGCCATCACACCCAGCTAGTTTATTTTATTAGATTTTTGTAGACAGTTGGGGGTCTTTCTGTGTCCCAGGCTGGTCTTCAACTCTTGGCCCCAAGTAATCCTCCCTCCTTGGCCTCCCAAAGTGCTGGGATCACAGGCATGAGTCATGGCACCTGGCCTAGTTTGCCAATTTTTGAGGACATTCCCTCTATGTTCATAAAGGACTTAGGTTTATATTTTTTATTACTTGTAATTTCTTTGACAGATTTTTGTATCATGATTATGATACCCCTCATCCCGCCAAATGAGTCAGGGAAACAGTAGGGTGTTCCCCGCTCCCTGGGATGAAGTCTCACTCTCTTGCCCAGGCTGGAGTGCAGTGGTGTGATCTCAGCTCACTGCCAACTGTGCCTTCCAAGTTCAAGAGATTTTCCTGCCTTAGCCTCCAGAGTAGCTGAGATTACAGGCGCGTGCCACCAAGCCTGGCTAATTTTTGTATTTTTAGTAAAGAAGTGGTTTCACCATGTTGGCCAGGCTGGTCTCGAACTCCTAACCTCAGGTGATCTGCCTGCCTCGGCCTCCCAAAGTGCTGGAATTACAGGGTGTGA
The DNA here is from genome assembly GCF_009761245.1 of Sapajus apella. Classification (NCBI taxonomy): domain Eukaryota; kingdom Metazoa; phylum Chordata; class Mammalia; order Primates; family Cebidae; genus Sapajus; species Sapajus apella. The sequence continues at coordinate 7,439,842 of NW_022437042.1, forward strand.
GTCACCACACCCAGCCAACAGTAGGATCTTTTAAACTTCACATAATGAAGAGAATGTTCTGCTTATTTATATATTGAATTGACAGACATGCATTTTGTATTTTAATTAACCATTATCACTTCCATTCAGTTAAAATAAATTCTTAGCATACCTAAGAATTGAGAGTAGTTAACTGATGTAATATTAGGTCCAAATAAGCAGTAAGTATGCATATAATCTCTTTATAACGTACTTTCCAGAACTGGTGCAGTGGCTCATGCCTATAATCACAGCACTTTGGGAGACTGAGGTGGGTGGATCACCTGAGGTCAGGAGTTTGAGACCAGCCTGGCCAACATGGTGAAACCTCATTTCTACTAAAAATACATAAATTAGCTGGGCATGGTGGTGCATGCCTGTAGTCCCAGCTACTTGGGAGGCCAAGGCAGGAGAATCACTTGAATCTGGAAGGCGGAGGTTGCAGTGAACCGAGATTGCACCCATTTCATAACAGCCGGGGTGACAGAGCAAGACTCTGCCTTAATGTTTTAATTATTATTAAAAATGTTTAATGATGCTACCTAACAAGTCTTTCTTAGAGCGAGCAAACTAAGGCTGTTTCTTCTCTGTCCTTTCATCTGTTTGACATCAAAAAATAGATAGCTGTTTTAGAGTTTGTATGTGGTGCCAATAAAGCTTCCATTCTTTTGAGTTAAGGCTAGTATGCTCTTTGTCTAAGACCATATTGCTCTTTTCAAATTTTAGTTACATGAGCACGCAGCATACCTTGTGGATAGCATGTGGGATTGTGCAACTGAGCTGCTCAAAGACTGGGAATGTATGAATAGCTTGTTGCTGGAAGAGCCACTTAGTGGAGAGGAAGGTAAGGATGTTTAATTAAGATATTTTTGTTTAGACAGTTTTGTAAGTAGCTTTTTACTGATTTCATTTGTTTATCCTTTTAATTTTAAGATAATTTGATAGAAAATCTGACTTTGTGCATAGTTTTATTTTCGTATACATAAATATTATGCTATGTAAAAAGATGTAATTGCTGTCAACATGCTTTATTTTTTTGTATCTGAGTTCTTACTTTCTTTACCCAAATGTATGGATCTGTGGTGGATAGATTTGGAATGCTGAGGGATTTAGGAAGGTTATCTTTTCTGTGATGTAGTAATGGGATTTTCTTTAGTACCTTAGGTCAGATTCTGTTTACAGGCAGAAGAAACTGTTATGTAATAATTACAAGTGCCATATAGAGAGAAGAAATAGGCTGTTTCTTTCTGACTTTTTTTTTTTTTTTTTTTTTTTTAGCACTAACAGATAGGCAAGAGAGTGCTCTGATTGAAATAATGCTTTGTACTATTAGACAAGCAGCTGAATGTCATCCTCCCGTGGGAAGAGGGACAGGAAAAAGGGTATGCCAATCAATGTATTTTCAGTATTCTAAACTCTATTTCTCCTTTTTCAGTATCTTTTTAAATATTTCATTTTAACCATGAAACAACATTCTAAAATTTTATTTTTCAGAAGACCTTTGCTTATAAATGTGTTAGAAGTAAATTTTAAAGCATTAACTATTTGAGAAATTTGAGTTCTTTATAGATACTTCTTTAGTTACTGCAAGAGATACGATTAACAGTCCTTGCCTTCATGACTGAATGTAGTGTGCACCATTTGGAATGGTGCAGTTATGTGTTTTATTTATAGATTTGCTATCATTTTCTTCTAAAATAAAATTAGAAATAAAAGTGGAGCTAATTTTTTATTAAAACAGGGAAATTTTAATGCATTATTATAAAGTTTACATGAATTTGCATTTTGTATCAACAACAGGCTTTTTCAAACTTTTGACTGTAACGCACAAAAATACATTTTTATATTGTGATCTATTACACATGAATATATTTGTGTTTGTATATAACTGAAACAAAATTTTATTGAAGACACTGAATGTGATGCTTTCTATATTTTCTGTTTCTGTTTTTAAAAAATTTCTGTTTCTTGTTAATTGCTGATAGCAATTTAGTGTTTTGAATTTGTAACTTACGTGTCATGTACCACAGTCTAGAGTAAGCAGAAATGCTGATCGATTCCTATATATATATATATATATATATATATATATATATATTTTTTTTTTTTTTTAAGACGGGTTTTCACCATGTTGGTCAGGCTGTTCTTGAACTCCCAACCTCAGGTGATCCGCCCGCCTTGGCCTCCAAAGTGCTTGGATTACAGGCGTGAGCCACCATACCTGGCCTCAATTCTAGTATTTTATATATAAGCTCCTAAGCTATATTTTCTATTTTTAACTGATTGTCCTATCATCCAAACATAGAATTGGTTAGTCTTATTGGATATTGATTTTCCCTCTAGGACTATCCAAATTTTTTTTGTTATTTCAGATGGCTTTGTGTTTTTATCATATGTAGTTACTCTCTTTTGTGTTACTTTTAGGGATAATGTTTTATAGTGAAATTTTTGTGTCCATCTTTTAAAGTTTTAGTAATCATTTCGTATGTTTTAACTAAAACTTGAACATTTAACAGTTAGTGGGCTTAATAAATATAAAAGTCTTTGTGCTACTTTAGGTGCTTACAGCAAAGGAGAAGAAGACCCAGTTGGATGACAGGACGAAGATCACTGAGCTTTTTGCTGTGGCCCTTCCTCAGTTATTAGCAAAAGTAAGTTTGTGTCAATATCATAGTGTTACTAAAGAAATCACAGTTTTTTTCTAAGTGACTCTCAGAATATTATAATGCTTATTGTGATCTTTTCAACATGATCTTTCTATTTCACAGTACTCTGTAGATGCAGAAAAGGTGACTAACTTGTTGCAGTTGCCTCAGTACTTTGATTTGGAAATATATACCACTGGACGATTAGAAAAGGTAAGATTATTTTGTGTAAAAAAAGAAAAAAACCTTAAAAATTGTTTAGCTCATTTCATCATAGAGTTTGTATTTCTTAAAATTTGTTTCTGGAACATATTTTAAGAAAGGAAACCTATAGCTTAGGTCTTCCGTATTTTAGATTAGTTTGACTTAAAGAATGGTGGTAATGATGCTTCCCTTTGCTTCATACCCACAACTGTACCTTCATTCTTAGCTATTATGTTACTATATCACTGACCACTTATGGAGACTGGGGGTGGATAACTAGATAATAACAATTAGATGAGATTGGGTGCATTCAGGGTGGTATGGCCATAGATGATAATAACAATTATAAGACAGGATCAGCTAATATTTATTGAACACTTTTGCTATGTTCTATGAATTATTGTAAGCTCTTTATATAAACATTCTCACCACAGCCCTGTGAGGTAGATAATATTACTTCCCTTAAAGTTGAGGAATAAGTATGGCTGGATCAGTATATTTATTTATGATTAGAAAAGTGCCTTAAAATGTATGCCCCGTGTTACAGAGTTACTGTATTTGAAAAATTTCTCCCTGGTGATACGGTGATGTAGTCACTTTATACCTATCGTATATACCTTAGTTTTAATGAAAAAATGTTATTATTTTGCAGCATTTGGATGCCTTATTGCGACAGATCCGGAATATTGTAGAGAAGCACACAGATACAGATGTTTTGGAAGCATGTTCTAAAACTTACCATGCACTCTGTAATGAAGAGTTCACAATCTTCAACAGAGTAGATATTTCAAGAAGTCAACTGATAGATGAATTGGCGGATAAATTTAACCGGCTTCTTGAAGATTTTCTGCAAGAGGTATATATTATAAGTATTACAAGTATTTTGTCAGTTGAGATCCTCCATTTCAGTAAGCTACTTAGTCGCCCAAGTGTTAGTCCTAGTGATAGTCTTTAGCAGTGTTTTGAAACGATGTTCAGGCTTTTCATTCTGTGACTCATTGGGCTACTCCTCCACCAAAATAGGAAAGTGGTAAGAATCTGTGACTTAGATAAGGGGAAAGCAAAATTAACATCTTTTTTGTTTTGAGAAATGATCTGGACAGTTAGTTACCTGGTGTTCATTGAACCAGGGCTGTTAAGAAATAGGGCGTTACTGGAACAGAAAAGGAGAGCTAGATTTAGAGTAGGTAGCCTGAAAAAGTAGAGTATTTCTCAGTGTTTTGGCAGTGTAGGTTAGGGAAGGACATTACGTATTTTGTTTGTTTGTTTGTTCGAGGCGGAGTCTTGCTCTGTTGCCCAGCCTGGAATGCAGTGGTGCCATCTCAGCTCACTGTAGCCCCTGCCTCTCAGGTTCACACTATTCTCCTGCCTCAGTCTCCCAGGTAGCTGGGACTATAGGCATGCGCCACTGTAATGGGCTAATTATTGTGTTTTTAGTAGACAGGGTTTTGCCATGTTGGCTAGACTGGTCTTGAATTCCTGACCCCAGGTGATCCACGTGCCTTGGGCTCCCACAGTGCTGGATTACAGGGGTGAGCCACTGTGCCTGGCCTGGTTTTTGATATTATAAAACTTTAATAAATTACTGTTATAGCCACTGCTACTTTTGGAGTGTCCTGTGTTCTCTTGTATTTCCAAAGAGGCTTAGTGCATAGCACTTAAATGCACTTGTATTTTTATTGTGATTGTTATTTTTTCCAGAAATATATATTTACATTAAATTTTTTTGAATAAAATAAAAATTCATAATTGTCAAATTAATGCCATTAACCTTTTAAACATCAGTTTTATTGTTAATGCTGTAAAATCATATAGACTTTGTAATTTCTAGTTTTCTTGTTTTATTAATTACTCATTTAACTTTTATTTAGTGTATATCATTATTCCTGCCTTATTAAGTTTTACTAATTGGAGGTTTGTGCAAATATGTTGATGTACGATTATTACATTCTCAGTTAAAAATTTTAATGGCTCTACTTATGGCTGAATATGATTGTGATTAGGACAAAATAATTTAAAATCAAGCAATGGTTAATTAAATTTAATTACTTTGTAGAAGAATTACAGTTTAAAAACAAGTGCTTTTTTGAGAGAACTAGAGTTCAACACAGTAGAGTCAATAGTGTGTAAGCAATTTAGTTTCCTGGAGTAAGACTGGTAAAAGTTTTCAAAACTTAAGTTATCCTAAGTTGAAAAGTATATTAACAGATGTTGCTAACCAACTAGGACCAGCATATATAGTCATTATTCAGAGGTTTTTCCCTATTTATTTGTTATTAGTGTCATATATCTTTATGATGATATATGTTTAAGGTACTTAGGTTTTGTCCTTTAGGTATTGTCTTTCTGATCTTGCCATTTAAGTATTTTATTGTCCTAGGGCATTTATTTCTGTGAAAAAATAGGTGCCTTTATAGTTTTGTGTCAAGTTTACTTAAAAGAAAAAGAAGAATATCATTTTCATTTTTTCTCTTGGTTATATTGTTCCTGTGATAACAAACTTGTGTTAACTCATTACCCCAGTTATATTGCCTTAAATTTCGCCAGATCTAGGTATTGAATGACAAGGTCATTTGTGGGTTTTGTTGTGTTAGTCTTTATTTTTCAAGGTAATAGTAACATTTTGATAGCCTAGAATTTTTCACTTTAATGGTTCTTAATGTGTAATTAATATTCATAGGGTGAAGAACCTGATGAAGATGATGCATATCAGGTATTGTCAACATTGAAGAGGATTACTGCTTTTCATAAGTAAGTTGACTTTTGAAGTTTTTGTTTTCTTAAAACTGTAGAAATGAACTTGCATGTTTTATGGGTTATAATGTTAATTTCTAAGCTAATTTGTTGTTGTTGTTGTAGGGGCATTTTTAAGTTTACTGTATTTACTGCATTCCGTTAATACTCAAGTCCAAAACAGTTGTCGTTAGGCTTAGCTGTTTAATAAAACTTAACGGTTTTTTTTTTCCTTTTATAGTGCCCATGACCTTTCAAAGTGGGATTTATTTGCTTGTAATTACAAACTCTTGAAAACTGGAATTGAAAATGGAGACATGCCTGAGCAGGTTTTTATTTATTTATTATTTATACATTTAACTTTGAAAAGTGAAGTCTTGTGACTTTTAAATTTTAACTATATCAATTTGATTCTTTTTACAGATTGTTATTCACGCACTGCAGTGTACTCACTATGTAATCCTTTGGCAACTTGCTAAGATAACTGAAAGCAGCTCTACAAAGGTTTGTGGTAGTTCAGTAGTGTTTTTATGTGACTAAATGTCATTTAACAGTTTTCAGCAAACTTACATATTTAATGAGATCCATTATTTCAGTGAAATGTTGCTTAATTAAAAATTGTTCACATTTTAAGGTGGCATGATCTGTGGTTTTCTGTATTCTCAAAGTTGGTGACCAAGAGCCTTTGAAACAGATATAAGTATTAGATTGCATAAATTGAAGATAATAAACCAACTGCCTCTAGATCTTCTTATGCCCTGGTATTGTTTTGGGATCACCTTATTCATATTCAGGATCTCTCTAGTGATATTTCAAATTCGTGATCAATCATTTTCTGATTGAATATTTGATGTGCCAGTGCCAGCTAATTGTACATATAGAGCTTTTAAAGCCTTACCCATAATGGTAATCCTTAGTGTGTTTAGTAATTGAACTAAACAGCACTACCTTTTCCATTTGTAAATTGGAAGCTTAAACATTGTATTTGTAATACTGGATATTGCCTTAAATATTGTTTGGGCTCATTTTTAAAAAATATCCAGCAGTTTCTGAGAGTTTTGCAGTTTGTTGTCTGTAGACGTTTTCTTCAAAAAGGAATCCTCTTGATAATAAGTTTGTGTTGCCTAAACCCACAGATTAATGTTAAATGCGTAGAATTTCTCTGGGCTTTTAAGATGCTATTAACATCCACAAATGGATTTTTCCTCTTGAAAAATCAGTATAGTGTTGTTAACATTATGCACTTTTTTTTTTTTTTTTTTTTTTTCCCTTTGAGGCAGAGTCTTGCTCTGCCATCCAGGCTGGAGTGTGATGGTGCGGTCTTGGTTCAGTGCAACTTCTGACTCCTGGGCTCAAGCATTTCTTGTGCCTCAGCCCCCTGAGTAGCTGGGACTGCAGTCATGCACCTCCAAACCCACTAATTTTTGCATTTTTAGTAGAGATAGGTTTCACCATGTTGGCCAGGCTTGTCTTGAACTCCTGGCCTCAACTGAACCGCCCACTTTGGCCTTCCAAAGTGCTGGGATTATAAGCATGAGCCACTGTGCCCCGCCCATTGTGTACTTTTTATCAAACACTTAGGAAAAAGTTTATTTAAGTAAATGTTAAACTTATAGTAGGAACGGTGACTATATTAGCATGTATGTTGCTTATCTATGCTGAAAGCTAAAAAACTGGAAAAAAAAGGCCGTATTTTTAGTAGAGGAAAGTGGTGAATAGAACGTTATTTGTGGTACGCCGGGTGCAGTGACTGACGCCTGTAATCCCAGCACTTTGGGAGGCTGAGGAGGGTTGCTCACCTGAGGTCAGGAGTTTGAGACCAGCCTGGCCAACATGGTGAAACCTTGTCTCCACTAAAGATACAAAAGCTAGCTGGGTGTGGTGGCAGCACCTGTAATCTCAGCTACTCAGGATGTTGAGGCAGGAGAATTACTGCCTCAACCTGGCAGGCAGAGGTTGCAATGAACCGAAACCATGCCACTGCACTTCAGTGTGGGTGACAGAACAAGACTCCATCTCAAAAAAGAAGAAAATTCAAAAGTTAGAGACATTTTAACATTTCGAGTAATACCACAAAATAGATGTTTTCCATTCTGAGTTTTTATAAAGTACAGCCAGTATCTTTCTAACAAGAAATGGAAGATGCTGTTTCTTTTTTATTATTTTCTTCCATTTATGGGTTGACCACCCTTCAAATGATGTGAGCCTGGAGCATAAATCTTTGTTAGCATACTGTGCTAATGGCTTTATTAAAGATTGCCATATCGATCATATAAGTTTTCTCATCCTCTTAATATACTAAAGTCTTAGGATATTATCTATTAATATACCTCATTCTTCTTTTTCTTTTTTTTTTTTTTTTGAGACAGAGTCTTGCTCTGTTGCCAGGTGCCAGGCTGGAGTGCAGTGGCGCAATCTCTGCTCACTGCAACCTCCGTCTCCCAGGTTCAAGCAATTCTCCTGCCTCAGCCTCCCGAGTAGCTGGGACCACAGGTGCGCGCCACCACGCCCAGCTAATTTTTTGTATTTTTTAGTAGAGTTGGGGTTTCACCATGGTCTCCATCTCTTGACTTTGTGATCTGCGCGCCTTGGCCTCCCAAAGTGCTGGGATTACAGGCGTGAGCCACCGTGCCCAGCCCTTGTATTTTTAAGGTTGCAATTTGGTGAGATTTATAAGACAAATTGTTTCGTTTTCTTTGTTTTTGTTTCTTTTAAATTATAAAGAAGAAATTTAAATCAAATGTACAAGTAGAGTTAATAAAGCTATATATATGATAATGTTTTATGTAATTGAAAACATTTTAAAGAAATACTAAATTGTTTATACAATATTTTTTAAAAGTTCATGTTAAATTTTTTCAAGGAGGACTTGCTGCGTTTAAAGAAACAAATGAGAGTATTTTGTCAGATATGTCAACATTACCTGACCAACGTGAATACTACTGTTAAGGAACAGGTTAGTAATTACTATAGGTGATAATCTTTTTGTAAGCAATCTTTATAAAATCTGAACTAATATAGATAGTTTAAATAATACTAAGGTTGAGCAAAGCATAAATGTCTTTTATCTGCCTATGTATGCCTACTAAGAAAATAGGTTAATATGCTGGACTCGTGCATAAAAATTGATTAATTTCATACAGAGTTTATAATTGCATTATAGATTACCCTTATATTATAGCTATTTTATGTTGTTGTTTATGACATATACGGTATGTCATATAAATTATAGGTGTATGAAATCACAAAAGTCATTCCTGAAAGCAACTAATATACCAAGTTTGCTCCAGGGTGGAAAGTCCATAAGGTTTTGTTATCTCTGAGAATATCAGATGTTGGCATTCTCGCCCATCTTGATCTTCCTGTGGACCTTGTCTGAAATAAACATTTATAATCACTTTCCTGTCTTCCCTGTGTTACCTTCCCAACCATATGCCTTCATGCTTCCATTACTTCCAACCTTTTCAAATCTGGAAATAGACTGTTACTGGTTTGATCCTAGAACTAACATCATGTTCAGTTCTAATTCCCTAACTGAGAGGATTAAGCTTCATTGGAAACATGCTTTTAAAATGCTTTTATGGGAGGATGTTTTTGCAAGCATTTCATAAGAACTATTAATGTGGTATAATCAAAATAATTATGGTGATTTCAAAGTTTACAACCATTTCATACAGCTTAACCTTTGTTTCTTGAGGTAGAATCTCAATAGTCAACCTGACTCTGATTTTTGGACGCTGTGGTATGTTAGGTATATTTATTTTAGGTCAGTGTTATTCAAATATACCAACCCTTTTGTTTGGCACTTGTCTTTATTTAATTTAAAAATATCAAAGCTAATTTTAATAAAACATACTTGGATTTTTGTATTTTAAAATGTTCATTCAATGCCCAGCTGTTAGCCTCTTTTTTTCTTCTTTCCAGCTCTCTCTTGTCCCTACCATACATATATGCTTGGTCATACATGAATTAGAAGGTATTCAATGGGCAAGATGCAGTTACTGCATTTTGCCTTTTTTTCCCCAAAAATATGAAGTATATTGCCATAACTATTACATTGCTGAATTCTCTCCAATTTTACATGTGTAGTTTTGAACTATGGCAATAAAGGGTGTGGTACTTTAATTTTCATCTCTGTAATTCAGACGAAAGGAACAAGATTGCTGATGGTATTAAATTGAGTTTACATTTAAACTCTTGGAATAGGATTTTAATGACATGCACGGATCCAAACCTCATGCATGAAATATTACTTTATATTTGCATGTGACACCAAGATATTCAGCATAATATTCCCTATTTTTATAGTATTAGCACATAATCCTTGTGGGTTATCCTGTGTAACCTCTTATATAATCCCTTGTTCAGGTCATAGAGATTAATTATTTGGTTATTAAATAGCTTGTGTGCCCAGTCTTCCCAGCAGCTTCCCAGAATATTTCCTGGCCAGCTCACTTGCTTTCCCAGTTTAGCTAATTAGTAAATATCATCATACTTAATAATTTATATCCTTACTCTTTATGTTGCAAGTTTTTGTAAACTGAAATATGCTAATAGGTATAAATTACTATTATAGCAGTTAGGAGAAGAGACGGAAGGAAGGAGTAAAAACGTAAAGAGAAAAAGTAAATATGGTTAGTTCCAAAATGGAAAAACTGTTAATAAGATCTGCTTTGTGCTCTGTATTATATTGTCTTTCCAGGAATGGTCTTCCTTTAAATGTATTTTCTGATTTACTTTAACCCTAAAATTCTGTTTTCATTACCGCTTACCAGCAAATAATTAACTAGTCTGTGACTCCATTTAAGACCCATGACAGAGTTTTTGTTAAGCTCCTTAAGATACAATTTCAGCCTTATGTTTATTGTAATACATTCAGATTTACCTGATAAATAGCAAGCAGCCCCATATCTGCTTATGTTTTCTCTTACTTAATCAGTACTTGTGTGAACAATGAGAGTGCTTAATAAGCACCATAGATTTTGTGATCTCTATTCTAATACTTCTTTAATGTTTTTTCTCCTGTAGAATGAGGATTGGTTTATATATTATTTCATATTTGAGAATGAATACCTTGGGGCATTGCAATATAGTGCAAAATAGGGGATTTGGTGTTAGAAAACCTAAGTTTGAGTTGTGACCCTGCACGTTTTGGCAGTGTGTAGCATATTGTCAAGTCACTTAACGTTACTGAAAATTAAAAAAAAAATGTGAAATTACTTTGCATTTAGTAAACCATTATACAATTATAAGGAGTCATTGTTACAGAAATTATACTTCTCAGCTTTAGAATCTTAGGAAAATACTAAACATCGATTTCTCTTAAAGATTTTTAAATATAGAGAATTGGATTCTGTTTCTGTGTTAAATAAGTAAATCATGTGGCAGTTAGTGAGAAACCTTGAATTATAGCATGCTTTCCTCTTTTTTTTTTTTTTTTTTTTTAAATAGGCCTTCACTATTCTGTGTGATATTTTGATGATCTTCAGCCATCAGATTATGTCAGGAGGGCGTGACATGTTAGAGCCATTAGTTTATACCCCTGATTCTTCATTGCAGTCTGAGTTGCTCAGCTTTATTTTGGATCATGTCTTCATTGAACAGGATGATGATAATAATAGTGCAGGTAATTTTGCCATCTTTTTATTAAATCTGTGTGTCCATCATAAACTCAAACTTAAGTAACAATGATGTACATTGCTGTGCACCAGTATATTTTATCCTTAAAAACGTGAAACACAGGTATATATTCCAGCACATCTATGTTCATTTTTTGTATTATTGTAAAGAAAATGCGATGTTGCAGAGGACAGGCTTTTAAGTCAGGTCTCTGCTTCTCACTAGCCCTGAGCCTGCTTTCTTATTTCTAAATACCTCATAAGACTGTTAAAAATTGAGCCAAATGACTAGTACAGTGCCTGGACATATAGTAGGTACTCAATAAAATTTACTCCCTCTTGCTCTTATTCATTGGTAATACCTATATTCAGATAATTTGAGAAGAATGAAGTATTTAAGTGACCTTTTGTTGTGTACTTGTATACCATAGGTTTTTTATTTTGGGAATATTAATGTGATTTCTGAATGTTAGAAAAATGTTTGAAACTGCTCTGTAAAAGTCTGGGGAAGTACAGAATATTCACAAGAAAAGCAAACCAGCCTCACCTAGTAAATTATTCTTTACACTCTGTCTACATACCCTAACTGCCTTACTTGAGCATGAAGTCATGGAAAACAAGTGATATTTGGTTGCTTTTTTCTGGGTTTATTTTTAGTTTGAAGGTATATTTTTGTTTTATTTTTCGTTTTTAGAAACAGGGTCTCACTCTGTTGCCCAGCCTAGAGTACAGTGGCATAATCATAGCTCACTGCACCCTCAACCCCCTGACCAAAGTAATCCTCCAGCCTTAGCCTCCTGAGTAGCTAGGACTACAGGTGGTACGCCACCACTTTTGGCTAATTTTTTGTAGACATGAGGTCTTGATATGTTGCCAAGGCTGGTCTTGAACTCCTGGCCTCAAGTGATCCTCCTGCCTCGCCTTCCTAAGTGTGAAGCTATACTTAAAGGAAAATAGACCGTCAACATGTATATGTCCATACTGATGTATCACTGCATGTGAAGATGTAAATAAACATATAATTCTGTACGTGGCCTGTAGGTTATTTTTAGGAATAAAGAGCTTTGTGCTCATATACTAACAACTTAACCCTGAATACAAATGAGAAACCCAGAGTAGCCAAAACAGTTGTCAGAATCCATGTTGTGAAGTTTATATACTTCAATTTTTCGTATGTCACTCAAAACTATTGGCTTAGTTGTGCTTTTATTCCTAACATTGATTTGCAAACATTTATTGGTCAGTCAGGCAGTTTACTAGAATGGTATGGATATGAAAAGATGACACAAGGTCTCATCCTTCAAAAATTAAATTCAGGTTGAAAAGAACCAAGTAAGTATAGTGCAGTTTTTTTTTTTTTTTTTGAGACAGAGTCTCACTCTGCCACCCAGGCTGGAGTAGTGCAGTGGCACAGTCTTAGCTCACTGCGGCCTCTGCCTCCCAGGTTCAAGCGATTCTCCTGCCTTAGCCTACCCAGCCCCTGGGATTACAGGCACCCACCACCACGCCTGGCTAATTTTTCTTTTTTTTTTTTTTTTTTCTTGTTTTAAGTAGAGGCAGGGTTTTACCATGTTGGCCAGGCTGGTCTCAAACTTCTGACATCAGGTGATCCACCCGCCTTGGCCTCCCAAAGTACTGGGATTATAGGCGTGAGCCACCAACTCCTGGACTATAGTGCAATTTTTAATAAGTAATGGAGACATGTACAAAGTGTTGTGGGCATGTAGAGTAAATTCTCACTGATCTGCAGGTATTGAAGCATCTTTCGAGAGGCTAACATCTGAAATTAATCCAAAAAAATGAATAGGACTTTGCAAAACTTCTTTTTTAAACTTCTAAAGCTCTATGAGAAAGCACAGTTGCATTCTGAAACCTGATACAAAATAAGTTTTGGTACATAACGCTTTTGTTAATTTGGGGCTGCCTCAGCTTCATTTAGTTCATGGGAAATTGAATTAGAGTAAGCTTGCCAAAACTCTTGAGTTTTCTGGGAGCTTCCTAGAATTACCCACAGCATCTTATCTCCTTGGACTCTGTGTGTGTGTGTGTGTGTGTGTGTGTGTGTGTCACTGTGTCACCCAGGCTGAAGTGCTTGGACTGTATATGTGTGTGTCAGAGTCTCACTGTGTCACCCAGGCTGAAGTGCTTGGACTGTATATGTGTGTGTCAGAGTCTCACTGTGTCACCCAGGCTGGAGTGCAGTGTTGTGGACTCCATATAGCTCATTGCAGCCTAGATCTCCCAGGTACAAATGATTCTCCCACCTCAGCCTCTGGAGTAGCTGGGACTTAAGTGTGTGTCACTCCGCGTGGCTAATTTATTTGATTTTTTAGTAGAGATGAGGTCTCGCTATGTTGCGCAGGCTGGTTTTGAACTCCTGGACTTAAGCAATCCTCTCATCTTGACCTCTCAAGGTGCTGAGGTTACAGATGTGAGCTACTACGCCCGACATTATTTTCACTTTTAACATGAAGTGCATTCTAGTTCAATGGAAGAGTATAAAATACAACAGATTTGTACATAGCCATTCCATTTAGCTTTATTTGTTTTAGGTTTTTTAAAGAAATAAAAGCACAGTTATAATAGAAGCCCTCATTTGTATTCCTCCCTTATCCTGTTATCCTCCCCTTTCCTCTAGAGATAACTGCTACCCCAAATTTGTTGTTTGTCACACCTTTGCATTTTAATTTTATTTTACTAAGAATTTGTATGTGTTAACAATATATAGTTCATTTTTCCTTGCTAACTTCCATGTAAATGGTATTATGTTCAACCTTTTGCAATTTTCTTTTTTTCTTGTCTTCTTTTTAAAATATGAAATGAGATCTTGCTATATTGCCCTGGCTGGCCTCAAACTCCTGGGCTCAAGCAGTATTCCTGCCTCAGACTCCTGCCTCAGACTCCTGCCTCAGTCTCCTGAATATCTGGGATTATAGGCACACACTACTGCACCCAGTGCAATTTTATTTTTTGAATTTACATTCTTGAGACTTTTCAAAATGTTGACATGTGGTTACAATTCACTCATTCTAGCTGCTGAATATTACATGATACAAGATAACCACAGTTTATCCATTTCCTTATTTTTAGACATTTAGGCTATTTCTACTTTTCCCTCAATTAAAATAGTGTTACAACAAATATTTCAATGTTTAGTTCCTTGAACACATACACAGTTGCTTTTCTAGTGAATACATGAGTGGAATTGCTAGATTATACAGTGTGTGTGCATCTTAAACTTAATTATATGTTGCCAAAGTGGTTGTATTGTTTTACCCTCTTTCCAGCAGCATGTGATAGTTTCCATTGTTACTCATCCTCACCTAACACCTGGTATTGTAGACTCTTGGATATTGGATTTGTTAGCCCACATCAGATTGTAAAGGGAGAGTAAAATAGGGAATGCTTCTAGAGGCATTTATTGACAATATATTATAATAATGGCAGTTGACACTTGTGAAAAGCCCAGTATGATAGGTACTTCTCTACATTCCTTAACACCCACAAGAGAAAAAGTTGGCTAATTCTTGCAAGCAGTTACTGGAGAAAAATAAAAATCAGGGTTTAAAACTCTTAATATCATAGGATAGTTTTAGTCTTTAGAGGGAAAGTATCTGCCATTGGAAACAATGTTATGTATAAATTGTTTATTATAGTGACAGAATTATTAAGAAAAGTTTACTTTATATATTGTGTAATGATATGTCTTAGGTTTCTAAGCAAATAGTGTTGTATCTTGGGACATACATTTGAGATACAACTTTTTCTGATGGTCTGTCTTAAATTCTTATTCTTAAAATTTGATTTTAGTTTACTAGAAGTTATCAAAGATTACAAGAGACAGGATGAAAATTAATTAAAGAACATTCTTACTATACATAAAATAGTTTTTAATATTGGGAACCTTATATTGGAGCTGATAGGCTATGCATAGACTGTTCACCAGATGAATTATAAGTGATGAATAAACATAAAGAATTTTAACTTTGCTTAACTTGGGATAGTGGTTTTTTACAAGTCATTTCATTTGTAAAATCTGTCCAGAGGAAAAAATTTTTACATAGCTTTTTTTTTTTAATATAAAAGGCTTAATCACAGTTTTATTTACAGTATTCAATAAGTAAAAACAATTCTTTGGCATTGCTTGGAGGCTGCAATGGGGCTTCCCTGACTACAGATTTGGAAATAAGTTTGTCTTCTTGAGAATTAAATGTCAAGATTTCACATGATGGATCAGAGTAGAAATGTGCAAGATTAGCTTAAAAAGACAGAATGGTTCCTGGGACCTGTCAAGCTGAATATATTTAATGTGTACAAAGGAGGACAGTTATAGCCAGATTTTGGTGTTTCAGGTAAGGTGGGATCATCCTTGGAAGTGTGATAGGAGAAATTCTGAGGTTGGCGGTGTTCAGGAAAGTAAGAGCCTTAACTAACAGACATTGAATATGCAGATTTTGTTGACAAACTATCCTGCTAGGGAAGTAGACTAATGTTAGGCAAGTTTAGCGTGACTTCACTCAGTGAACATGGAATACAAACAGAGGAAGTGATTCAATTCCATTTGTTCTGATTATTATTTGATATTACAAAAATTTGATCTGTTGGAATAAATTATGAATGGTTTATAATTTTAATTTTGCTGTTTTTACCTTTTCAAATTCTTTTATATATAAAAGCATATTTTATAGTGAGAATTAAAAAAAATACATGGTTGAAATAAAATAGAAGATGGCTTAATGTTTGGGACTTTTTCTCCAGATGGTCAGCAGGAGGATGAAGCCAGTAAAATTGAAGCTCTGCACAAGAGAAGAAATTTACTTGCAGCATTTTGTAAGCTAATTGTATATACTGTGGTGGAAATGAATACAGCTGCAGATATCTTCAAACAGTATATGAAGGTAAAGCTGAAAAATGGACAGCAAAATAATTTTAAAATATAACACTGGTTTTTCTGCATGGTTGCCATTAAATTAAGTGGTAAATTACAATTCTAGTATAAAAGAGTTGTATTTTAAAATATTTAATATTTTCAGTAATATTTCCTTATACCTCTACTTCAGTTAATGGACATTTTGGTTTATTGTGTTTATTTGCATTTGGAATATAAGAGATGGCCTCTTTTAATTTGTCACTATTAGAAATAGTATTTATGATTCAGTTTAAGATAATAGGATGGCATCCCTCCTCTGCCTGATGTAGCATTAAAAAGAGTTTCAGGAGTCAGAAGACTTGGGTGATAGTTTTGGCTTGGTTACCAAGCATCTTGCGATCTTGAGTAACTCAAAACATTTTGCGTCCTGAGTTCCTTTATCTGTTTCACTGTAATTGTTAAGATTCCCTTTGGCTTCAAAATCTGACTTGATTCACCATAGGTTATTCATAATTTTCATAACTGTATGTGAGGTTTTGTAGGTTTAAAGTAATAATAAAAAATATTTATACTAACAGAATGTGACTAAATTTGGTAAGATAGCTTTAAAAACCGTTCCTCAAGTAAAATCTAATTATAAATGTAAACTTTTTAAAGCCTTTGCTATCAAGAAATAAAATATGTAATAAATTTATTAAAACCTAGTTAATCCTCCTTGGAATATTTTGCTACTTGAACTCTAATATCATTGAAAATTATTTTGGAACTTAGATGTTTTGGCATAATTACCCCTTCTTTCTTTCTTTTTTTTTTTTTTATACTAAGGTTGTTTATGAAGTTCTTCAACGCATTTTAAAGCTTTAGACTTAGGTATTCTATAGCCACTTATTAGTCATAGGGACATGGTTATTCTGTTATCTCTGGTAATTGTTATTGTATGTATTTGAAACATGATCTTAAATTAGGAAAAAAATTCATGTGCAATATGTAATGTAAATGACATGTACAACAACTTTTCTTTTAAAAGTTGTTTACAGGCTGTTAGATTCTCTAAGCCAAATGTTTTAAGCTTCTCATGGTCTATATACCCAATATCAATGAATTAGTTATAAGAGTAACTGAGATTATATTCATTGTTTTACAAAGAGAATTTTGTTTGTATATTTTTCATTACTTCTGAAAATCTGCATAACCTAATTGTTGTTTTAGCCAATGTATCTTCTTTATTTTAAACCAAGTCTGGAGCTTAATTTGATCAGATCTTAACTGTTTTGTATGTATGATTTTACTGAAGTTAGCGGTTGTATGCTTAGAAATGATCTTTAGGTTTCAGTTACATTCTCTCCTGGCTTTGAAGCCATAATTTTGGCCAAATACCTTGTGACATATTTACATGACTAACCTAAAATTAGTCTTATTGTCCAGTAGTTTTAAGAGATAAAGCTCTAATTTGTACAAATTTCTTTTCAGTATTATAATGACTATGGAGATATCATCAAAGAAACAATGAGTAAAACAAGGCAGATTGACAAAATTCAGTGTGCTAAGACCCTTATTCTCAGTCTACAACAGGTAAGCATTGAGAGTACCAACGTTAGCTAACACAATTAACACCCGGTAGCAAAATAAGGTAGCAATTGAAATTGGGCAAAGGGTGCGATAGGCAATTTATAAAAGTAGAAATACAAGAAACTACAAGTGAGATTTTTTTTTCTTTTTTTGCTTTCAAACTGTCAAGATTGGCAAAACCTGTAGCTATCTAAGGTGTGAAGGAAATAATAGATATGGTAGGCAATTCGGCAATTTATGTAAAAATTTATAATGTGTATGCCTGAGGCAGCAATTCTACTTTTTAAATCTACTCTTTTATCCAAGGTGATAAAAACACAAGTTTGCAAAAGTTGTTATACAAAGTTGTTATTGCAACATTGTTTATAGGAAGTCAGACATAATCTAAAAGTCTATATTAGGTAAATTTACTGTATAGTATATTTCTGCCACACTGTTGTACAGCGCTTAAAATTAGTGTAGGTCTATATTCATTAAAGTATAAAGAGCTTCGTAATCACAACAGTGGTTAACTTGCTTTGGTAGATTTCATGTTGAATTCTACTTTTTTCTCTGTATATTTCCAAACTTATTTTTGTGAGTGTATATTAATTTTATAACTAAAACACAATAGTTTTGCCCGGGCAAGGTGGTTCATGCCCGTAATCCCAGCACTTTGGGAGGAGGCCAAGGTGGGGGGATCACCTGAGGTCAAGAATTCAAGACCAGCCTGGTGAACATGGTGAAACCCCGTCTCTACTAAAAATACAAAAATTAGCTGAGTGCAATGGTGTGCACCTGTAATCCCAGCCATTCGGGAGGCTAAGGCACGAGAATTGCTTGAACCTGGAAAGGAGGTTGCAGTGAGCTAAGATTGTGCCACTGTACTCCAGCCTAGACGACAGAGTGAGGCTCTGTTTCAAAACAAACACACAAACAAAAAAAAAAAAAAACCCAATAGTTTTCATTTTGACAGTGGTAAGACAGTTTAATTAGGTAAAATTATTCACTTACTATACTTTTGTCTTTCGAGACAAAATTTGTATGCAAAACATAACCCATCCCGTTCCAGCTTAATCAACTTTCTTAATTTTAAGAAACATAGATATGAAAGTTCTTAATTTTATTTGAGAATTTGAATTTTCTCTATTAGCATTAATGAAATGTAGGATGGGCGCAGTGGCTGACAGCTGTAATCCCAGCACTTTGAGAGGCCAAGATAGGGAATTGCTTGAGCCCAGGAGTTCGAGGCTAGCCTGGACAACATAGCAGGAGCCCATCTCTACAGAAAAATGAAGAAAGAAAAATAAAATTAATAAAGTTTAAAAGGTTGAAGAGATGGCATTTAAATAACTTTTGCTATAAAGTAATAGCTGCTAGCTGTAAAAGTTTAGAAAAAAAAGGAACAAATGCAAATGATCCTTAATGTTTTCACTTGACAATAACCTTTTTATTTTTTAATGGCCTTGTTACTCTTTTTTTATGCCTACATGAAATCTGATTTTTTAACAAAAATTAAATTGTGCATTCCATTTTGTAAGGCTGCATTTTAATGTTAATAAATGCTGAACACATTTATGCCATTAACTTCCTTAGCATCTTTTTTTTTTTGGAGCAGGAGAGGCTCATTTATTTTTCTCCTAGATTTTTGTGAAGGTATAATTGAAAAGTAAGGATTCTGTATACTTAACGGTATACAGCATGATGCTTTGATATGTATGTATTGTGAAATGATTAAATTTAGCTAATTAACATAAACATTACATCACATACGTAGGGTAAGAACATTTAAGACTAACTGTCCTAGCAGTTTTTAGATAAACAGTACGGTACATTATTCTTAACTATAGTCACCATGCTATACAATAGATCTTCAGAACTTACTTATCCTTTCCTACTGAAACATTGTTCCCTTTAACCAACTTCTTAGCCTCCCCCAACCCCCAGTCCCTGGCAACCACCATTCTATTCTCTGCTTCTATAAGTTCCACTTCTTAGAGTCCATACACAAGTAAGATCACATAGTAGTTGTCTTTGTGTGCTTGCCTTATTTCACTTCATATAATGTTTTCCAGGTTCATCTTTGTTTTCACGAATTACAGAATTTCCTTCTTTTTAAAAGGCTGAATAATATTCCATTGTCTCTATGTGTAATGGAATGGAATATTATTTCTTTATCCATCCATGGACACTAAGTTTGATTCCACATCTAGGCTATTATGAATCATGCTGGAATGAACATGAGAGTGTAGATACCTCCTCAACCTATGGATTTCATTTTCTCTGGGTATATACCCAGAAGTCTTCCTTATTTTAAAAGGTTGACACATAATTGTACATATTTATGGGGTGTACATAGTGATGTTTTGGTACGATGTACAGTTAAAAAAGCAGGATAATTAGCATATCCATTTTGACAACTATATAATATTCCATTTTATAGATTAGACCACAATTTAACCAAAGTTTCCTTGTTTATGGTGAGGTTTTTTTTTTTTTTCCAACAATTTCTGCCATTATAAATAGCACTAAAACAAACATTTTTGTACATAGTATTATGGATATTCTTTTGGATAAAGTTCTATAATTAGAATTGCTTTGTTAAAGAAGATTAACATTTTTAAGCTTTCGCTATTTCATGTTGAGAGTTCTTGATGTGAAGATTCACCACTTCAATGTAAATAACAGAGCCTAATAATTTTCTGGGTTTTCTTTTTCTTTATATTTTTATATGCTATGTTAATATCCAATTAATACCAGCAGAATAGCATTCTGCTAAAACTAACCTAAAGGGTCTCTTCTAATGTTAATAACAACTTCCGGTTTAAATATATGAAGTACTGCAAGTTTGGTTATTCGTATCATGTTTTAATGTTTGGCGATAGAATACAGTGCCTCATGTATTTAACACCTATATTTTAAATGAAAATGTAATATTTTAAAAGATGTTAATCTCCAAGTATTAAGAACTTTAACATGCTTTCTTTCTTTCCAAACAGCTTTTCAATGAAATGATACAGGAAAATGGCTATAATTTTGATAGATCATCCTCTACATTTAGTGGCATAAAAGAACTGGCTCGACGTTTTGCTTTAACTTTTGGACTTGATCAGTTGAAAACAAGAGAAGCCATTGCCATGCTACACAAGTAATCTCCAGATATTTTATTCAGCTCTCATACTTTTTAGTCATGAAACATTTTTTTTGTATCTAGCCCTTTCATTTGGAATAACTAAATTAAATTTATGCTTTATTATTAGCTCATAAATCTGTACCCTATCTCCTTTCTTAATTTTAAAGAACCAGTTATAGTGCTATCTCAATTAACAAATGAGTTGGGACCGCGCCTGGTACTCATACTTGTAATCCCAGCACTTTGTGAGGCTGAGGCAGGCGGATCTCTTGAGGCTAGGAGTTTGAAAACAGCCTGGCCAACGTGATGAAACCCCGTCTCTACTAAAAATACAAAAATTAGCCGGGAGTGGTGGCATGCACCTCTAGTCCCAGCTACTCAGGTATGACAATGGCTTGAACCTGGGAGGGAGAGGTTGCAGTGAGCCGAGATTGTGCCATTGCACTCCAGCCTGGGTGACAGAGTGAGACTCCGACTCAAAAACGACAACAACAAAAAATGAGTTGGGATTAAAATTCCATTTATAAGCCTTTGTTTAAATTTAAACCATACAAAGTTTATAAATTATACGAATCAAAGCAGCCTAAATTCATCAAGCATTGCACAGCCTTTTTTTTTATTTAATCAACTTTTGTCATGATCTCATTGTTAGATGGAGAAATCTTTGAGGTTTGATTCCTTTGTCTCATGTTTTTTTTTTGGTTTTGTACTCTATTTTGTAGTGCCCTTTTCCCATGTTTTGATCCACAACCTTCTTTCCATCTGCATATTTTGTTCCGCTTATCAAAATTGGAAGTCATTTTATACTGGGCATGTAATTTAGTGATCAGTTGCACTTATAAAGTATGGATACATTTTAGACCTTTAACATAACCAATGTTTATTTATTAAAACCCTTTATCTGTTACCTGTGGGTTAAAGAACCTTGCTTTTAGAGTCTTGGACTCTCCTTCATCTTCTTGCTCATATAATTATAAAAGTATTAAATGTCTCTCTGAAGAAAATTTGCTGCTCTTGTTTAAGTTTTGCCTATACTCCATCAATTATTATTATCATTATTATTATTGTAGAGACAGGATCTCACCATGTTGCCCAGGCTGGTCTTGAACCTCTGGGCAAAAGAGATCATCCCACCTTGGCCACCCAGAGCACTGGGATTACAGGCATGAACCACCACACGTGGCTTCCTCCCTCAAGTTTAATTAACTCTGTCCTTTCACTTTGTTCTAAAATTCAAGTTTATTTTTATGTCTGTTAATCTATTAAATGGTAATTTTACATAATATTTAAGGACTACCTATATAGTATTTTCAGAAATAATATCTTTTTTTTCATGTAATAGCCTTCCTTCTTTCCTCCTTGATTCCATCTGGATTGTTTTTAACTCAGTTACATTTTTGATAGTTAAAATGTTGGGTTGTTATTTTGAGGAATAGAGGTATTTATCATCACATAAATATAGTTAAAATGGGCCTTGGAGTTTAATTTTAAATTTTACTCTTGAATGGTTCATTACAAATAGTTATTATTTTTTAAAGTTAGTCATATATGTTAGAGTAGGTCTCCTTTATGTCCTGAAAAATACAGATAATGTGTTGATTGTTATGTGAGAGAATTTATGTTATTTTCTATGGAAAAAAGTGCCAATTAAAGAATGCAGATAAAGCAGACCATGTTCAAACTGAAAGCTAAGTGGTGGGTGTGTGTGTGTGTGTGTGTGTGTGTGTGTGTGTGTGTGTATGGTTCTAAAGAAAGTAACAGTGACAAAATGTCAATATATTTGCTCATTCTCACACTTAAAGCCTCCTTGTTTTCTATTCCTCAAAAGCATGGCAAAGGAAGTAGCAAGTGAAATTTCCTAAGTTACTGACTTATTATAGTCTCTCAAATTTTTATTGCAATTATTTTTTTTTTTCTTTGCAGAGATGGCATAGAATTTGCTTTTAAAGAACCTAATCCACAAGGGGAGAGCCATCCACCTTTAAATTTGGCATTTCTTGATATTCTGAGTGAATTTTCTTCTAAACTACTCCGACAAGACAAAAGAACAGTGTATGTATTTGCCGGAAATGTCCTATTTAATTTCCTTTTGGGATTCTTAAGGGCAGTTGTTATACTTGGTTTCTCTTCCTTCTACTCACACAGAGTTGTAGGATTGCATTAATGCGCGAAAAACTTCATACTTCAATGACTTTATAATTTAAGGATTATAACTATGTTTTATACATAATACTCTGATATTGTGAGTTCTCCTCCAGTATTGTTATGGCTTTTGAGGTGTAATTTGAATACATTATTTTTTTAAGAGACTGGACTCACTGTGTTGCCCACACGGCCTCGAACTCCTGGACTTAAGTGATTTTTCTGCCTTAATCTGAGCAGCTGGGACTACAGGCATGAACTACTGTGCTTGGTTGCTTTTTGTGTTCTTATTTGCATTCGTGCCTTAACCGAACTAAGGAGGGAGCATTTAAATTACAATAATAAAGGCAATTCATCAGGAACATCCTTTCGTTCTCTGTATCTTTAGTGCTGGCCACACTGGAAAGTGGAAGTCTCTATATTTCTTTTTACTTTAACTGCTTTTCCCATCTTCAACAGACCATTTAAGCAGGGTACTTTTCTTGTTTAGTCTCCTATAATGGTAACTTGTAAAAGAGCCCCCAAAATGGATTTAAATTCTCAGAAATCTTCTATCTTTCTCCATGGCTTTGAGGTATAAAAGGGCAGAAGAATATGAATACCTCATATTGTAGATAATCTTGTCTAAAAGCCCACTAGTATTTTACATTTAAAGGCTTACAGATTTTATATGAAATTCTAAAGCAGACAAAACCAATGTGATAAAAATTACAGTGGTGGTTACTTCTAGTGTTGGAGAATTTAAATGGGAACACTAGGTTACTAGAGTTCTATATCTTGTTTTATTTTTATTTTTTGAAATGAAGTCTAGTTCTGTCGCTCAGGCATGATCTAGGCCCACTGCAACCTCCACCTCCTGGGTTCAAACAATTTTCCTGCCCCTCAGCCTCTCACGTAGTTGGGATTACAGGCACGCACCACCATGCCTGGCTAATTTTGTATTTTTAGTAGAGACAGGGTTTCACCATGTTGGCCAGGGTGGTCTCAAACTCCTGACCTCTGGTGATCCTCTTGCCTTGGCCTCCCAAAGTGCTGGGATTACAGATGTTAACCACCGTGCCCTGCCGAATTCTGTATCTTGTTAGGTGTGTGGGTCACACAGGTCTATGTTCAGTTGTAAAACTGATACAGCTGTGCTCTTAGTTTTGTGTGTTCTCTTACATATAAATTCATTCCAGTTAAAATTGCATAAGCAGTGTTAGATAAGTAAAAACAATGAAATGCCATTTCTCACCTAGCACATGAGGAAAAATTAAGAAGTCTGATAGTGTCAAATAAATATTGCCAAGGATGTGAGGCAGCAGAGCCTTTTATACATTGCTGGTGACAGTACAAGACCATTTTGTGGAGCTCTTCAGCAGTGCCTAGTAAACTTGAAGATTCTCTCTACCTCATGATCCAGTAATTTCATTCATAATTAGATACCCTACAGAAACTCCTGAATACATGCACACGGAGACTGGTAAAAGAATGATGGCTTTTGGATTGTTTGAAATAGTGAAAAACTCAAAATAACCTAAACACTTATCAACTGAAAATGGATCAATAGATTGATATACAGTGGAATACCATACAACAGTTAAAATTGATAGATTTGGCCGGGTATGGTGGCTCATGCCTGTAATCCCAACACTTAGAGGGGTCGAGGCAGGCACATCACGAAGTGAGGAGTTTGAGACCACCCTGGCCAATATGGTGAAATCCCGTCTATACTAAAAATACAAAAATTAGCCAGACATGGTGGCAAGCGCCTATAGTCCCAGCTACTTGGGAGGCTGAGGTGGAAGAATTGCTTGAACCCAGGAGGTGGAAGTTGCAGTGAGCCGAGATCACGCTGCTGCACTCCAGTCTGGGTGACAGAGCAAGGTTCCACTCCCCCCCCGCCCCACCCCCCATTAAAAAAAAAAAGGCTAGGTTTAAAAAACAATGTTGAGTATAAAGAGCAGAGTACACAAGTGTACTGTATGATGTTTACAGACAACTATGTATTAAAAGTACAAAATATGCATGGCGATGATAAGTAGTGGTAACCTCTGGACACGAGGAAGAAGCAAAATGCGGATCGCTTTAGTGTGGGCTACTTATCTGTAATATCCTTCTTAGGGATGTGGTGGGTACATAATTGTAAATCTCTCTACCAGTGAATATATTTTGGCTCAGGCTTTGCATCTTGTTGCAGACTTAACAGTTTTTGGAGTGATAGCCAGTTCACAGGCCATGCTTGGAGGAGTACTGTACTACTATATATGACTGAAGTGTATTGTAATACAGAAAGACATACTGGGGGTAGGGCGTGGCGGCTCACACCCATAATCCCAGCATTTTGGGAGGTCAAGGTGGGCAGATCGTTTTAGGTCAGGGGTTCGAGACCAACCTGGCCAACATGGTGAAACCCTGTCTCCAAAAAATACAAGAATTATCCAGGCATAGTGGTGTGCAACTGTAATCCCAGCTACTCAGGAGGCTGAGGCAGGAGAATCATTTGAATTCAGGAGACGGAGATTGCAGTGAGCCAAGATGGCACCACTGCACTCCAGCCTTGGTGACAGAGTGAGGCTTGGTCTCAAAAGAAAAAAGAAAGGTATACTGAACAGCTAACAAAGAAGTAGGTTTTGTAAGTGATGTCTCCTATTCTCTTTAATGCTGTTCACACTGGTAAATCTGAATTGATAGAAATTAGTCATTACAAAGACAGCAAATATTTGAATTCTACTTTACAGTTAATTGACAAATAATTGTCTTTAATTATTTGAAGCATAATTTAGCCTTATTGAACTCTTGGTATCAGAGCCTTGGACTTGAATTACGGTTCTGCTGCCTACATATTTTTATTACTGTGGGGTTACTTCTTAATTTTTATCATACTTTGTTTCGTCACCTGTAAAATTGGGAAAACGTTTCACTCATAGAACTGTAAGAATAGTTAAGGAACATGAGAAAAAAATACCTAGCACATACTTGTCACATGAATGTTAGTTGAATTTTGATTGCAAAATTACATATAAGCCTTGAGATACTTGGATCCAAGGGTAGATTTATGATTTCCAAAAGGCCGCAACTTTTTTGCAGGTAGGAATCATATCATATCCATCTTTGTATTTATCCCTAGTGCCTGAGACATAATAGGTGCTCAGCAAATGTTAAATTGAGTGCTCTGAATTATTTCATTTGATATGAAAATCTTGGCGGAGACCACATTGTTCATTAATGTCCTGATGAGGCTGAGTTTGACTAGTGAAGTAATATGCTCTTGCTTACACAACTAGGATTTAATATAACCCACAGATTTTTGTATTAAAGCTAATAGTTTTGATTTCTTTTCAAGGTATGTTTACTTGGAAAAGTTCATGACCTTTCAGATGTCACTCCGAAGAGAGGATGTGTGGCTACCACTGATGTCTTACCGAAATTCTTTGCTAGCTGGTGGTGATGATGACACCATGTCAGTCATTAGTGGAATCAGCAGCCGGGGGTCAACTGTGCGGAGTAAAAAATCCAAACCATCTACAGGAAAACGGAAAGTGGTTGAGGGCATGCAGCTTTCACTCAGTAAGGATATAATTTATTCTCTTTATATTTATTCCTAATGTTTACCAACTGAATTGTCATTAAGGTTCACCTTATTTCTTATCTGAAATGTGCTCGGTAATAGCTTACAAAATGTGTCCGTTGTGTGTAAACATGCCGTTGTAAGTATTTTACATGCATAAACTCAGTTCTCACAACTTTTTGGGTACATCTTCATTTTTTAGATGACAATATTTAGCATGGAGAGATTAAGTAACATACTCATGTCACACAGTTATTAAGTTAGAACCATGCAGTTTCACTCTAGAGTGACTGCTTTTTAAAATCTGTGCTACACTGTATGCGTAGGGAAATGAACTCAGTATTATAGAGCTAGTTATTACTCAAGAGATCGGATCTTCTAGTTAAGGTAGAACAACAGATTCAGAGAGGTTTTAACTTCTGAATTTCTATGAAGAGGCCATTAATCATGAACAATTTCATAGAGATAGAGAGCTATCATATTAGAGGTAGGAATGCATTATGACGCTTGAAGCTCTTAGACTGCTAGCACTCCAGAGTTGGTTCAAAATGGGCTTGGGGACTTTTTTCTTTTTCTTAAGAACTATTAAATTAGCATAGTTGTCAAAATTTGTCCCAGTTATTATTGTTGAATAGCAAACTACCTTAAAACTTAGGACATAGCCAGGACCACGGTGTCTGGTGCCTCAGCTGGAAGGACTCAAAGACTGGTGGCTGAAATCATATGGAGGCATCTTCACTTACATATCTGATGCATATCTTATGCTGGCTGTCATTTGGGACCTCAGCTGTACTGTCTGCCGGAACACCTACATGTGACTTTTCCATGTCAGCATATCACTAGGCTCCAAGAGCAAGTGTCCCAAAAGACCACAATTGGAAGCTGACAATTTCTTAAGCCCTGGGCCCAAAAACTGGCATAGCATAATTTCTGCCATATTCTATTGGCCAAGCAATCAGAGATTCTACGGGAAAGGGCATAATTCTCTACCTCTTAATGTGAGGAATGTCAAAGAATTTTGGGGTCACATTTTTAAATTGCCACATAACTCATCAACTTTCATTTGTCATCAAGTGTATCGTGTTTAAAACTTGATTGTCATGTGAATTGTATCTTTTGTCCAGTAGTATAAAGACATACATAACCTTATATTTCTAACTTGTACAGTTTTACACTGGTTAGTTATGTAGTCCCAACATCACAGTTGATGGGGAAATCTCTTTTATTATCCTGGATTAAATTAGTTAGGGCTGATGATTTATAAGTTAAACTTTTCTGTTCCTTAAATAGAAAATGCTATCAAATTAAAAGATGATGTTTCCTCGTATCACTAAATTTTTGAAAGTTTTTCTCATCTGAACCAGTAGTTAATTTTTATAGATGTATGCTGGGCCATCAAATCTCTCTGTCTCTCTTTTTAGACCTCATGGAAACACATATGAATTGGCATTTATATTACATTTCACAAATAGATTATTAAACCAGATATTCAATTTTTACAGGAAGAGTCAATGCTCTTATTCAGGTTTTTGGAGAGAACCATAGAAATTGAGACATTAGTAAGTTAAAAGGAAGTATGAATACTGATAGGTTGGCCAATTAAATGCGATTTTGAAGACAATATTGAAGCCTAAATACAGTAGAACTTAAAGGCTGATGTAATTATATTGCAAAATGTGGAGTTAATGTTTATTATTAGAGTACTAACCATTCATGCTTTTTTCTTCTACTCTTATTTCTTAAACCTTAAACACATTTGCACATATGTATAATCATCATCTTTTTTTTTTTTTCTTTTTGAGACAGAGTCTTGTACTGTTGCCCAAGCTAGAGTGCAGTGGCGCGATCTCGGCTCACTGCAACCTCCACCTCCCGGGTTCAAGCAATTCTTCTGCCTCAGCCTCCTGAGTAGCTGGGATTATAGGTTCCGCTTACCATGCCTGGCTAATTTTTGTATTTTTAGTAGAGATGGGATTTCACCATCTTGGCCAGGCTGGTCTCGAACTCCTGACATGATCCATCTGCCTCAGCCTCGCAAAGTGTTGGGATTACAGGCGTGAGCCACTGCACCCGGCCTCATATGTATAATCTTCTAATGAAATAGTTTTCTTCTAAATTCACAATCACAAAGTGCTGTCAGTTTTTTTCTCCCAGGTCAGTGATTTTTAAAAATTACTATTCAGTAACAATTGCACACAAATTTGACTTACTAATTATGGCAACATTTACAGACATTTGAAAAAGTAGCTTTTGCAGGTATGAAACCTTTTTCTCTTTAGTTCAGTGCTTAACATCCGTATGGATTTGCGGCCCCCTTGCAGTTGCTCTTACTACCTGCTCAGTGGTCTGCATCCCATAGATTTGGGAACCAATTTTCTGTTACTACGTCTCACTCACCTAGGCCACACAATTAGTCTCCTAACTGGTCTGTTTGCTTACCAGTATTCTGTTTTTAAGTTCACTCCCCACGCTGCCACCACATTGACTAAAACATGTAACCCACCAAGTTGCTTCCCTGCCTTAAAACTTTCAGCAGCAGTTTCCTGTTACCTTAGCAGAGCTCACAAGATTTTCCACAATTTGATTCCTGCTTCTTTATCCAGCCTTGTCTTTTGCCTACTCTTTAAATCTTTATGCCCCGGGAATAGCAAACTTTTAGTTTTGAACCATGTGAAATTGCCCTTTTTGTAGGTCAAATATCAGCAGATTAATAGGGTTCAGGCAACCAGGTGCAGTGGCTCATGCCTATAATCCCAGCACTTTGCGAGGCTGAGGCCGATGGATCATGTCAGGAGTTCGAGACCATCCTGGCCAAGATGGTGAAACCCTGTCTCTACTAAAAATACAAAAATTAGCCAGACATGGTAACGCATTCCTGTAATCTCAGCTACTTGGGAGGCTGGAACAGGAGAATTACTTGAACCCAGGAGGTGGAGGTTGCAGTAAGCCGAGATTGTGCCACTACACTCCAGCTTGGGTGACAAAGTGAGACTCTGTCTCAAAAAAAAAAAAAAAAAAAAAAAAAAAGAATTAATCCTTGTTTCCTGCCGTAGTGTTCTTGCTTTATGTTCTTCTCCCTGCCTAGAATGAAAAGCCTTCCCAGTCGACCTGATACCTACTCTAGTTAGAAGTTGCTTCTGGATAGCTCTCTCTGACCCATTTCACTGCCCCCGTTCCCCTTGTGCCTCCCTCTCTCCTTGCATTTACCACATTGTATTTTTTTTTTTTTTTTTTTTTTTTTTGAGACAGAGTTTCACTCTTGTTGCCCAGGCTGGAGTCCAATGGCGCCATCTTGGCTCACCGCAACCTCTGCCTCCCAGGTTCAAATGATTCTCCTGCCTCAGCCTCCCAAGTAGCTGGGATTACAGACATGTGCCACCATGCCTGGCTAATTTTGTATTTTTCAGTAGAGACGGGGTTTCTCCATGTTGGCTGGTCTCGAGCTCCCGACCTTCGGTGATCTGCCCATCTGGGTGTCCCGAAGTGCTGGGATTACAGGCGTGAGCCACCACGCCCGACCACCGCATTGTGTTTTAATTGCCTGGTTGTTTTTGTTTACAACTAGACTCTATGGCCGGGTCAGGGACTGCCCCTTAGGTTTTTGTTCCCCTGTTCCTATGACTAGCATGTGGAAAGCAACAGATGTTTATTGATCTGAACAGGTTGTATTAGATATCTGAATAGTCAAAATTAGTGACTAAACCTCGTTGTTGTTAATTTTCTTTTCCAGCTGAAGAAAGTAGTAGTAGTGATAGTATGTGGTTAAGCAGAGAACAAACACTGCACACCCCTGTTATGATGCAGACACCACAGCTCACCTCCACTATTATGAGAGAGCCCAAAAGATTACGGCCTGAGGATAGCTTCATGAGTGTCTATCCAATGCAGACTGAACATCATCAAACTCCTCTTGATTATAAGTAAGTACATTTGTACATTTTCTGTACTGTAACTTTATTAATTACATAGAAAAAGTTAAGTTAAAAGAAGAATAAAATTCTCCTTGAAGCACGCAGGTAACATGGATGTTAGCTCAAAGACAACAAGAGGAAGCAAGGCAACAGCAGGAGAGAGCAGCAATGAGCTATGTTAAACTGCGAACTAATCTTCAGCATGCCATGTAAGTGAGAGTGCCTTATTGTCTGAGTCTAGGAAGTTCACTAATTCATTTTAACATTTTAATGTGTGCCTTATTTAAAAATTTCAGCAAACTCTCTAGAGTAACTTAAGCTGAAATAATCAAGGAACTAAAAATTGGTCTTTCCAACAGAATAACAAAATATTTTAATTTAAATATTACCTAGTTAGCCAAAGGACCAATCTTAGGTTGATCTGTTGGAAAAGTTTAAATAATCAATCCTTGTTTATTTTGGTACACAGCATTAAAAATACAGTTCTGTTACGTCCTAATTGATTTTCCCAACTTAGTTCAGGCCCTCATCTCTCACCTGAACTATTGTATTAGCTTTCTAACTGGTTTTCTTCCCTCAAATCTCCCATTTATCTTCTCACCAAACCTTTCCCTTCACCCTCCCCCCACTCCATCATTCACACCGCCATCAAGAATTACTATTCTAGAATAAAAATCTTACCATGTAACTCTTACTTAAAACCTTTCTGTGGCTCCCTATTGCCTGCTGGATAAACTCCAGACTTCCTTAGCTCATGGCATGCAAGATGTTTCAAAATATGGCCCCTGCCTACATTTTAGTATCATTTCCTATTCCCTGGCAGCTGGTAAAATCATCATAAAAGAACAAGTTCAGGTGTCACCTTAACTGAAGCTTTGGTCATCTATACTCCCATAACACTATGTATATCCATATTTCTTATAGAACTTACCATGTTGTATTGTAAATATTTGTTTATGAGTTTGTCCCTTTTGTCTAGACTGTGAGCTCCTCAAGGGCAGGGACCACATTCATTGCCTGTCAGTGCTTGGCACATAAAAGGTGCTAAGTAAATGTTCATTGGATGAATAAATGTTCAGTGCTGAAAAAAATGTAGTTTACCTTTTAAATACTTTGTTTTTACTGGATTATGTATGATAACTTTATAAATCTTTTTGCAATCTTCATTAGCTTTGGTTCCAGAAGAAGTGGCAGACAAGCAGTATTTAGATAATTTTTTAAAATGTCTTGATTGGTATACAGGGAAAAATGTGATGATTCTGATTAAGTTTTTGAGTTTGAAAGCATTGTATTTATAATGTATAAGTTTTACTATTGGGAGGCAGTAGTTGTTACCCTCTTTTTTTTAAAATTTATATTTTGTTCTGTTTTGTTGGTTTTTAGATAAGAATTTTACCTGTTTTTCTTATAA
>NW_022437043.1:0-48596 GCF_009761245.1 Sapajus apella
CTTGTTCCATTGCTGATGAGGAACTGTGATCCCCTGTAGAGGGAGAGATGTTCTGATTTTGGGTATTCTCAGCCTTTTTAGGCTGGTTTCTTTCCTTCATTATAAATTTATCCATCTGTCATCATTGTAATTACCGACTTCCTAATTAGGTTTCTGAGTGGACGTCCAACTTGTTGATTCCCAGCACCGGAATCTGAGCAACCCACTGCGCTGGCTAAAACAGCGGTGTTAAGATTGACGGTGCTTTTGTGCCTGGGATTACTTAAAAGTAATCACAGCAACAAGAGATTTTTTTTTTTTTTTTTTTTTTTTTTTGCAGGGGGAGTATTTTCTTGCTGACTTGTTTAGAATTGTTAGCACATGGTGAAAATCAAGCAGACGGACTAGCTGGTGTTATTATTGTTTTAAAATAATCTATAAACAACGTAGTCTCTTACTGTCTGTACCTGGGACTGTTTCCACTGCCCTACCTGTGGTACCCCAAATTCCAGGAAGAAAAGTCTCTCCCGCTCTTTTATAAGTTCTTTTGATAATGTGTTTAAAGCCCTCAAAAACAATTAGGGAAATGAACCTGCAAAACAATACAATGATTCTTGCCCACAGCTAGGCCCTCATTTTCTTTTGGTAGACTGTAAGCCAGGGAACAGGTTTATGGACTTTTCTTGGCTTTACGGGAGTACTCCCAGCAAGTATGTGTGTATGTGTGTGTGTGTGTGTGTGTGTTTGCAGGGGTGGGGTGGTGGGCAGGGGATGGATGGTAGGTATTGGGTGGAATGAGGAAAACACACGGAAAGAAATTTGGCTACAGAGGGTTCATAGGATACACATAGATGCCAAGTGAAAGGAAATCCCTGAACATCCATAATACTTCTAAGATAAAGTCTAATCAAAATATTGGGTTATATTTGCCAATATACTTGCAAGTTTACATGGGCACTGCCTCTCTGCTTCTCACCCCCATCCTCAGTTATTTTTCTCTCAGTTACAAACACGAACTCAAACTTTCCTCAGATTCTATAAGCAGAGCCACAGGTTGTTTGGTTTACCTTTGCTTTTATTTTTCTTCACTTTTCAAATAGGAGAATATCTGTGACTGACTTAATCTGCCTTCAGCATTATAAATGTGCCTGTGTTGCTTACTTTCTCACCTGTTTCAGTGGCAAGGTCCCAGCTCTGTACACATGTAGCTTACCAAGTTAAGTCCACCCAACCTAGTCTAACTTTCAGAGCTCAGTGGGTGGATTTCTTCTAGAGGGAACAAGATACTTAAAATGGAGGAACAGCTTGGTGCTAATGAAATTGTTTCAAACAGGAACTATCTGTCTTCAAACTGTCTTCCTGTCTTATTTTGAGCTCATCATTCTCTTGCCTGAATTCAACATAAGAACCAGCCTGGGCTTCTAGATTTCTCCTCTTGTTTTATACCCACTTGTATCCTGCCATGTAACCCTGCCATATATTCCTTCTGGCCTTAGGGCCAGCTTGGCCTGTGCTTCCTCTTCAGATTCATCTAGTGAAGAAGGTACTCTCCTCTTTCAGGGTTCAGTTTCAAGGCTGCAACTTCAATGCAGTCTGCTATCCCAGCCACATGCTCTCTGTCCTTTCTCTATAGCCTTAAGTCCCTTACTCTGTTATTGCCCATGTGACTTTCATAGCTTGCTGCTCTGCATTGTAGATATCCACTTGTGGGGGTGGGCAACTTATGCAGCCAATAGACTATATAAACCACTTGAAGGTAGAGCCTAACTTATTGAACAATTTTGCGTTCACTATACTGTGTATCATATATCCTTGAACAAAATGTATGCACAATAAGTTTTCTTAGTGGATAAAATGTTTAAAAATTGAGTCAGTCACAAAATGTACACCTGCATTAACTGTGTGTATATATGAAGGTATTATTTAAACAGTTTCCATGATTCTGTTAATACAAAGCAATGCCTTTCAAAACAACAAGAAAAAGACAAATATTCCAATACGTAATTTGGAAAATAATGTGATCATTTTGAAAATATGTTGATTAGATATTTGTGTTTCTTCTTTTGTAAAATATGTATTGACTATCAATAGTAATCAAAGAAATACAAATTGAAATGACAGAAAGAAAACCACTTTTTGGCCTAACTGAGTGGCAAAGGTTTTTTAAAATGGTATAAAACCTAGTGTTTGGAAAAATTCCATGTGAGAGCTGATATACTGCTGGGAAATTGTAAGGCTGGAGAACCTTTCTGAATAGCAGTTTGCATCAAGAGACTTAAAATGTGCATCTTCTATAACCATTTTAGAAAACTATTTGACAGAATGTACTGAGAATGAAAATATGCCATCTCAATAAACTAGTAATTCCACTCCTAAGTATTAATACATATCCAACAGAAGTTTGTGTGTATGTGTCCCATGGTGAGCAGATCTATGCAAACCTACCCCTAAAAGGCTGAGGAAGATGAGGGGCTGAAGAAAGAGGCTGACATATGGTACTGGTACAAAAACAAACACATAGAGCAATGAAACAGAATAGAGAGCCCAGAAATCAGGCTGCACACCTACAACCATCTGATCTTTGACAAAGCTGACAAAAACAAGCAATAGGGGAAGGATTCCCTATTCAATAAACGGTGCTGGGATAACTAGTTAGCTATATGCAGAAGATTGAAACTGGACCCCTTCCTCATACTATATACAAAAATCAGCTCAAGATGGATTAAAGACTTAAATGTAAAACCCAAAACTATAAAAACCCTGAGAGACAACCTAGACAATGCCATTCTGGACATTGGGCAAAGATTTCATGACAAAGCTGCCAAAAGCAGTTTCAACAACAGCAAAAACTGACAAATGAGATCTAATTAAACCAAAGAGCTTATGCTCGGGAAAATGAACTACAAAAAAGTAATCGGACAACCAACAGAATGGGAAAAAATATTTGCAAAATATGCAACTGACAAAGGTCTAATATCCAGCATCTATAAGGAATTTAAACAGATTTACAAGCCAAGCAAACAACTGCATTAAAAAGTAGGCAAAGGACATGAACAGACCTTTTTCAAAGGAAGACATACATGTGGCCAACAAGTGTATGAAAAAAAACTCAACATCACTGAGCATTAGAGAAATTCAAATCAAAACCACAATAAGATACCATCTCACACCAGTCAGAATGTCCATTATTAAAAAGTAAAAAAATAAAAATAAAAGAGATGCTGGTGAGGTTTTGGAGAAAAAGGAATGCTTATACACTGTTGTGGGGGGTGTGAATTAGTTCAGCCACTGTGTAAAGTCATGTGGCTTTTCCCCAAAGAGCTAAAACCAGAACTGCCATTCAACCCAGAAATCTTACCACTGGATATGTACTCAAAGGAATATAAATTGTTCTGTCATAAAGACACATGCATGCATATGATCATTGCAGCACCATTCACAATAGCAAAGACATGTAGACAACCTAAAAGTCCATCAATGGTAGACTGGAATGAAGAAAATATGGTATATGTATACCATGGAATACTATGTGGCCATAAAAAAGAACCAGATTATATCCTTCGCAGTGACATGGATGGAGCTGGAGGCCATTATCCTTAGCAACTAATGCCGGAACAGAAAACCAAATACTGCATGTTCTCATTTGTAATTGGAACCTAAATGATGAGAACACATGAACACATAAAGGGGAACCACAGATGCTGGGCCATCCCTGGGGGTGTAGGGTAGGAGGAGGGAGAGGGTCAGGAAAAATAACTAATGGGTACTTGGCCTAATACCTGGGTGACAAAATAATCTGTAAAACAAATCCCCCTTACGTGAGTTTACCTGTATAACAAACCTGCATATGTATCTCTGAACTTAAAAGTTAAAGAGGCTGATATATTTTGTTTCTCAGAAGGAAATATTTAATAGAGACTTATAAACAGAAGCCATGTATGTCTCAGGTAGTGGTGAGACAAGATGGTGGATCCCCACACCATCATCCATCAGACCCTGGGCTCCATAGGGAAAGGGCATATGTGACTCAGAGGAATGTGTAGGACAATTGCTTAAGGGCAGGACATATGGTAAGTATGATAACATCAAGGCTGTTTTGACCTTAGGGCAGGATTTACGGTCAGTACATGCTCCTATACAAGGAATAATAAACTGGAAATCTTGGAGGGCCCCCTGGCGCTGGAGTTAATCAGAGGTCGGCATGGTGGATTAGCATTCAAGATGGAGTTGCTTTAGCCTCTGCAATATGGTTACCAAAAGACATATTTTAGAATGTTCACAGCAGCAGTGTTCATAACAGCTTCAAACTGAAAAGTACTCAAATAATCCTCATCAATAGTAGAATGGATAAATAAGTATGGCATATGCACACCATGGAATACCATCCAGCAATGAGAATGAACAAATTATTGCTACACTGAACTACATGGATGAATTACACAAATGACATCATGTTGAGTGAAAGAGGCTAGATTAAAAAAAGATTATAAATGATTCTTTTTATATGGCATATAAACAGCAGTAAAACTAATTTATTGTGTGAAAGGTCAATACAGTGGTTACCTTTGGGCTACTTAGGAACTGAGAGGGTGGCTTCTGGGGTGATTGAAATATTTCTCGATCTGGATTTGGGTGTTGGTTCCATGGTTGTATTCACTTGATAAAAATTCAAGGAATGTCCTTATGGTTTGTGTATTTTCCTGTATGTATGTTATACTTCAGAAGAAACTATCTAAAGTCTGCATGTTCCTTTACCCAGTAATTTCACAACTAGCACTTTATCCTGGTGAAATAATCATACATTCCACAAAGAATTTATATGCAATTTTTTCATTCAAAGTGCTGCTTTCAACAGTGACAAACTGGAAATAATAGAAGCATCAACAATAGTGAAGTGGTCAAATATAAAATGGTAGGATATTTACAGCTCTGAAAAGTCATGTTTAAGATGACTATATAATGACATGGGAAAATATGACTTTATGTAAAGTGAAAAAAGCAGGATGTTAAACTGTGTACAGAAAATGATCACAATTTCATAGTGAAATGTATTCATGTTCAATGCCAACACTGTTTATTTTGAAGTGATTGATTTTCAGGTGGTTTTATTTTCTACATTATACTTTATAGTCTAAATTATATGCAATGATTACATAATTACTTTTTAATTATAAAATATATTTTAAATGTTTATAAAATCAGGATCCAAAGAGGATTCTGCCATCCTCAGTCAGTCCATGCTTTTGCAAAGCTTATCAAAGTAGTAAAGTTAAACAAGCAAGCTCTTTTCTTGTTGGCTGGTCACACAAGCTAGTTTTCTCTCTCCAGGCCTACTGACTCCAATAGAAGTATCTGAAGCCTACTAAAAATCTCACAAATCCTAGAAGGAGTTAAAAGTGAATTAACCTCATTTCCGAAAGACAAATATGGACTGATGGTAGAAGAAGATAGGGACTGTAGGAGGCAGGAGGCCAGATGAGAGGAATCCATTATTTTTCCATTTCCTAGGCTTACAGTGCAGTTACTATCCATGGACTAAGAGAGAGCACTATTGTAACAGCTACCTATTCTCTTTAATCCCCACAGCTCCAAAGTTTGATGGTGGCAGTGGAGGAAAAAACCTGGGTAATCCTTTTCTATGTGTGATGCTACATAATAAACTACTTTGTGCGTGCCTTGGGAGAGATGGCTTGATTCAGCCTACATTCTTGAAGCCAATCAGAGGCAAAGGAGGGTGGCATTTCTTAGACCAGGGCACCATAACTTCATTAATTGATCTATATCATGAGCAAAATATTCTACTTTTTAAGTGTAATATAGATAGTTCATCTTAGTTACAATAATTCACAAAGCATCTTTAAAATCAGCATACAGAAGTTTGTGGTAATTGTCAAAGTAGTATGCCATACCTAACAGTTTATTCCATGGTCAAAAGGACACTGCATGCAATTATTTGCAGAATGTTCAGAACATTTGTCAAGGTCACAGTCCCTTTGTTGAGTGAAAGGTCTCAGCCAAAAGTGTCATCAAATGTCAAAACCATTTATGTTCAGATCCCCAACATCTGTGATTATATTCATTGTAAACATAATAATACAGTATTAAATATTATATAAACGATGTAGCTACATGAAATGGTACCTCGGGAGCTTA
Organism: Sapajus apella; assembly: GCF_009761245.1. Classification (NCBI taxonomy): domain Eukaryota; kingdom Metazoa; phylum Chordata; class Mammalia; order Primates; family Cebidae; genus Sapajus; species Sapajus apella. Next base: position 6,133 of record NW_022437043.1, read on the forward strand.
GTAAGAAGGCAGACGTGTGCTCTGTGAGAGTGAAACAAAATCTAAACATAGGATGTGAGTCTGTCTATCTATCTACCTAATCGATCTATTGGCAGTTGATGGGAATTAAAGGAGACTGTATAATTGAAGAGGCTCTGTGCAAAAGAAGGAATGGCCAGCTTGGTACATTAAATAAAAAACATAGATAATTGTCTGGAGGAAAAAAAAGTGTCCTTCCAGCTGACAGGAACTTCGGTTTGCCTGCATGTTATGTATTGCCACCATAGCAGCAATACAGAAGGTTATGGAGACCTGATGCAATCAAATATTAAATCTTCCTACCACCTACTTTGATGTTTCATGAAGATGAAGACCGTGCAGATCTGGTTGCCACTAATATTTCTCATGTGCAAACAGCTGGCAGGCACAGTTGGCACACATACTTTGTGCTTGTATTAATTTTTTAGGGCTGCTGTAACAAATTATCACAAACTTGGTGTTTTAAAGCAACAAATTTATTTTCTCACTGCTCTGGAGGCCAGAGGTCTGAAATAGTTACCACTGGGCTGATATGAAGGTGTCAGTGGCAGAGCTGCACTCTCTCTGAGGACTCTAGGAGAGAGTCCATTCCTTGACTTTTCCAGCATCTGGTGCTGCCCAAGTTCCTTGGTGTGTGGCCTCATCACTCCAATCTTTAAGACCATGATCTTCAAAACTCTCTCTGCTCTGTGTTCGTATGGCCTTTTTCCTTTCTGTATGTGTAGTCCGATCCCCCTCCAGCTCTCTCTTAGCAGGATGCTTGTGATTGCTTTTAGGGTCCATCTGGATAAATCCAGGATAATTTTCCCATATTGATCACTTTTGCAAACAGCCTTTTACTAAATAAAGTAACATTTAAAAGTTCTAGGGATTAAGACCTGATATCTTTGGGCTCTGTTATTCAGCCTTCGATAATGCTCAGTAAATATTTGTTGAATGATTATTGATTCTGCTAATATGACTTTCAATCTATCTAGAAGTTTTATCTCTCGCTGAAAATTAATAATTTTTCACTCTGAATTTACATGTGAATATCTAATAAGCCTCGTTAGTTAGAGGTAGCATCCAGCATATAATCATCTCAAAGACTCTGAGAAAGCTGAGTTTGTTGACGTGCACTCCTGGACAGTGATGAAATCACTAAGGTGCTTTGTGAGAAACACTCACATTCTGACTTTTACCGAAGAGAGGATTCATCAAAATATTTCCTGAAGCAAAAATTGTACTTCTACAGCTTGTTTTGAAAAAAAAATTAAATTAAATTAAAAAATTAAAAGTTAGATAAAATGCTTTAGCGAAACTTTGCTGCTGGCTTAGCATTGCTCAAAAATTCAATTAAATATGGATTTTAAAAGTGACAGCAAAATCACAATGAAAATACATGAATATGCTTTTTCTTCCTGTTAGAGGTTAGCCTGAAGTACATGCCTATGTTTGTTGGTAGGATCAAAGTCCCAATTAAAGACCTGTCCATTTGTTTGAACATAAGCTACAGAGTAAAATATTACAAGGCTTGATATCTTTCTCTCTGCTTTCAAACACGGAGAAGATGACTGAGCTGTTGAGCCCCAACAGCTTCCCCCTCCTTCTCTGGTAGGACTCTGCACCTTTCATTCTCCTTGATGCTGGATAGGGATGATGCTGCTCACCAATCTGGACTCCTCCTCCTCTGCCAATGACAAGGTGCGCCCACTGGGTGAGCAGCTTTCCTTGTTATCACCACTAATACCTTGGATTTTGTTGAAGGCTGTTCTTTGAGGACTGTGAGGAAGTTACACAGATATATTTGTTATCCTCCCTGTAATCCTTTGAAGTGACAGAGACTGTGGACATTTGTAAATGACATAGATGATGCTGGTCCTGCCCTCAAGTTTACTTAAGCTTATTATGTCTGTTATCTGGCATTCTGTCATCCAGGACTCTGTCTTAATCAACAGATCTGAACATCAAAGTAGACTGGGATAGAAAAAAAAAAAATCCCTGTTATTCATGTAACCCTAGGTCACTTAAGAACCCTAAAGGGCTTTTAGAAGTATCTGACAGAAAATTTGATGTGTTAATCCATGGCTTTAGTATTCAGTATGGATTTTTAATAGTCAAAATCTTTATGGATTTTTAACCTTCAAATGCCATATCCTATTGCTTGATTAATGAATACTGCCAATGAACTTTGGACCTTTTAAATTAATGAGACTGCCAATGAACTTTAGACCTTTTAAAAAATTTAGATACATATACCTTATGCCAGACTCACGAAATCAGATCTTTCAGATGGGACCAAAGCTTCTCTTTCTCTCTCACTATGTGTGTATGTGTTTCTGTATATATCCATGTACAGTGTATTTATGTATATATGTGTATAGCATATTTAAACTTCTTAATATGGAATTTTTTAAACTTAAAGAAAAGTAGAAAAAATAGTATTCCCCACATACTTATCATCCAGATTCAAAGTTTATCAACAGTCTGCTGTTTTAATTTTAACTTTTCTTCCCCTCACCCACTTCTTTTTGTTCGCTGACCTCTTCCAAAAAAATGTCAGTATTTACCTTGATAGACAAGGAATTTCTAAGAAAAAAAGACCAAAATTTTGTTATCAATCCCAAAAATTAACAATAATTATTTATTATATGTTGTCTAGTCTGTTTAATTTTTCCTAGTTGTCTCAAAAAAGTCATTTATATATTATACATAAAATCAGAATCCAAACAATGTTCACCCAGTGTATTGGTTGATATGCTTCTCATATATCTCCTAATCTGTGATAGCTCTTCCCTTTCTTAATGTAGTATACACACTTTTCTCCATGCAGCAGTATATTGAAATAGTCCTATTGCTCAGATGCACTGGACTTCATTGGGCGAATGTACAATATTTTATTTAATCTCTCCCCTGCTGATCAATATTTGAGTCGTTTCTAGTCTTTGGCTACGACAAACAGTATTGCATGCCTGGTGGATGTCTTTTACATTTTTGCCAGTGTGTCTTTGGTATAAATTTACTAGAGGTAAGATTGCTGGGTCAATTACTGCATATTTGATTTTGCTCTATTATTAGGAGATCATTTTACTTTGATAATATACTTTGTCCTCATCTCACTTTTAGTGCTATTTTATAGGGAATGATGTCAATTACTAACCTGCTGCTTTGCCTGTCACCAACTTTCTTTTCAACCCCTCTGACTTTCTTTTACTGGATAGATGACCAGCTTCAAAGCCTTGGGGTCTTTGTTCTTCATGATTATTAGGTTTGGAAGACTGCACAGTCAAAAACTGACTCACTTATAATTCAGTTTATTGGCACTGTTCAGTTACATGTGTTACCCATTTGGTTGCAAATTTCCTGAATACTTTATGCCAAAAAATTGGCATTTACATTTTAAAATCCACAAACAGCAGCTCTTTGAGTCCCCTGTCCACCACTGCCCTAACTCCAATGTGTCACAACTAAGATCATTGTTTCTAGGAAACATACAAGAACAACAGTTGTATTGCCTTGAAGTTCCTGATTGAAACAGAATGATTCAGCAAATTTGGAAGAAAAAAGAAAGTACTCTATTATATATTTTAAAAATCAGATTCATTATTGATAGCAAACATTTTTAAACTTAAAGCAAACACAAGGAGAACTTGAAATGTAAGAAAATAAGAATAGAAGAAGAATAGGCTAACATGCAAGCACGCTAACATACTACCACTGCTGGCACAAACACACAGATATCACTGCCCTGTCCCCATTGCCACCCCACCCCAGATGATGTGCATGCATCCTCACTACACTGCTGTAGCTGCTGGCACACGTAAGCGAGTATAGATCCTGCTACCACCACTGACAAACCGCTTTGGTTATGCACCCCCATTGGAATGTTGTGGCCAGAGGACTGGGAACACCCTGGGCCCTCCTGCACAGAATGTTACTGACCTTGCGTGCCCAAAGAACAAAGCCAGGGGCCAGGTACCAGCCCCACAGAGTTAGAACACAAAACCTAGGAATGCTGAACTGAGCCTTGGCCCCCCTGAAATCTTCCAGACTGAATCCACCTTATACCACAATCAAACTGATATGGTTTGGCTATGTCCCCACCCAGATCTCATCCTGAGTTCCCATGTGTTGTGGGAGGAAACTGTTAGGAGGTAATTGAGTCGTGGGGGATGGGAGGAAAGTCTTTTCCATGCTGTTCTCATATAGTAAATAAGTCTCATAAGATATGATGGTTTTAAAAACAAGAGTTCCCTTGCACAAGCTCTCTCTTTGCTGCCATCCATGTAAGATGTGACTTGCTTCTCCTTGCCTTCCACCATGATTGTGAGGCCTCCTGAGCCATGTGGAACTAAAAGTCCAATAAACCTTTCTTTTGTAAATTGCCCAGTCTTGGGTACATCTTTATCAGCAGCATAAAAATGGACTAATAAAATAAATTGGTACCAGTAGAGTGGAGTGTTGCTGAAAAGATACCCAAAAATGTGGAAGCAACTTTAGAACTGGGTATCAAGCAGAAGCAGGAAAAGTTTGAAGAGCTCAAAAGAAGACAGGAACATGTGGGACAGTTTAGAACTCCCTAGAGACTTCTTGAATGGCTTTAACCAAAATGGTGATAATGATATGGACAATGAGATCCAGGCTGAGGTGGTCTCAGATGGCGATGAGGAACTTGTTGGGAACTGGAGCAAAGATGACTCTTGTTACACTTTAGCAAAGAGACTGGCAGCATTTTGCCCCTGCCCTAGAGATTTGTGGAAATTTGAACTTGAGGGAGATGATTTTGGGTATATGGTGAAAGAAATTTTGAAGTGGCAAAGCATTCGTGATGTGACTTGGGTGCTGTTAAGGGCATTTGCTTTTATAAGGGAAGAAGAGCATAAAAGTCCAGGAAATGTGCAGCCTGACAACATGATAGAAAAGAAAATCCCAGTTTCTGAGGAGAAATTGAAGCTGGCTGCAGATATTTGCATAAGTAACAAGGAGCTGAATGTGAATCCCCAAGACAATGGGGAACATGTCTCCCGGACATGTCAGAGGTCTTCATGGCAGCCCCTCTCATCACAGGCCCAGAAGCCTAGTAGGAAAACATGGTTTTATGGGTTGGGCCCAGGTCCCCCATGCTGTGTGCAGCCTAGGGACTCGGTGCCCTGCGTCTCAGCCACTCTAGCCATGACTTAAAGGGGCCAATGTAGAGCTTGGGTTGTGGCTTCAGAGGGTGCAAGCCCCAAGCCTTGGAAGCTTCCACATGGCGTTGAGCTTGCAGGTGCACAGAAGTCAAGAGTTGGGGTTTGGGAACCTCTACCTAGATTTCAGAAGATGTATGGAAATGGCTGCATGCCCAGGCAGAAGTTTGGAGATTGATGGAGAACTACTGTTAGGGCAGTAAAGAAGGGAACTGTGGGGTCAGAGCCCCACACTGAGTCCCTACTGGGGCACCACTTAGTGGAGCTGTGAGAAGAGAGCCTCTCTCCTCCAGACCCCAGAATGGTAGATCCACTGACAGCTTGAGCTGTGTGCCTGGAAAAGCCACAGATGCTCAATGCCAGCCTATGAAAGCAACTGGAAGGGAGGCTGTACCCTGCAGAGCCACAGGGGTGGAGCCACCTAAGACCATGGGAACCCACCCCTTGCATCAGCATGACCCAGATGCAAGACATGGAGTCAAAGGAGGTCATTTTGTAACTTTAAGATTTGACTGCCCCGCTGGATTTTGGACTTGCATGGTGCCTGCAGCCCCTTTGTGTTGCCCAATTTTTCCCATTTGGAACAGCTGTATTTACCCAATGCCTGCACCTTCATTGTATGTAGGAAGTAACACACTTGCTTTTGATTTTACAGGCTCATAAGCAGAAGGTACTTGCCTTGTCTCAGATGAAACTTTGGACTGTGGACTTTTGAGTCAATGCTGAAATGAGTTAAGAATTTGGGGAACTATGGGGAAGGCATGATTGGTTTTGAAATGCGAGGACCTGAGATTTGGGAGGGTCTATGGGCAGAATGATATGACTTGACTGTGTCTTCATCCAAATCTCATCTTGATTTCCCATATGTTGAGGGAGGTAATTGAATCACGGGGGCGGGGCGGGTCTTTCCTGTGCAGTTCTCATGATAGTGAATAAGTCTCATGAGATCTGATGGTTTTAAAAATGGGTGTTCCCTTGTACAAGCTCTCTCTTTGACTGCTGCCATCCATGTAAGATGTGACTTGCTTTTCCTTGCCTTCCACAATGATTGTGAGGCCTCCCCAGCCATGTGGAACTGTAAGTCCAATAAACCTTTTTCTTTTGTAAATTGTCCAGTCTTGGGTATGTCTTTATTAGCAGTGTGAAAATGGACTAATACACAAATTCTCAAGGGTATCAAATAAGATGAAAGCAGCAACAACAACAACAACAAAAACTAACCACATCCAAAGAACAGAAACTCTGAAAAGAACATCAGTCCACATGGATGAGAAAGCACCAGCACAAGAACTCTTGCAATTCGAAATGCAAGAGTGTCTTCTTACCTTCAAAGGACTATAATAGTTCCCCAGCAATAGTTCTTGACTAGGCTGAAATGCCCGAAATAACAGACATAGGATTTAGAATATGCATAGGAATGAAAATCATCAAGATTTCAGAGAAAGTAGAAACCTAATTTGATGAATTTTGGGAATACAATAAAATGATACAGGAGCTGAAATATAAAATGACCATTTTAAGAAAAAAACAAAACTGAATCTCATAATACAATAGTAAGCATTAACAGAAGAACAGTCCAAGCTAAGGAAAGAGTCTCAGAGCTCACAGATCAGTTATCCAAATTAACTCAGACAAAAATAAAGTAAAAAATTAAAATGAATAAACAAAACTTCCAGAAAATATAAGATTATGTAAAGAGACCAAATCTAAACTCACTGACATCCCTGAAAGAGAGGGAAATCAAGCATCCTGGAAAGCATACTGGAAGAGATCATCCATGAAAATTTCCCCAACCTTGCTAGAGAGGCCAACATCCAAATTCAGGAAATATAAGATGACCATCCCCAAGACATAGTCATCAGATTCTCCAAAGTCAACATGAAAGAAAAAAATATTAAAGGCAGCTAGAGAGAAGGGCAGGTCATCTAGAAAGAGAAGCTAACAGTGGGCCTTTCAGCAGAAACCCTATAAACCAGAAGACGTAGGGGGACTACATTCAACATTCTTAAAGAAAAGAAATTCTGACCAAGAATTTTGCACCCAGCCAAACTAAGCTTAATAAGCAAAGAAGGAATAAGATCCATTTCAGACAAGCAAATGATAAGGGAATTCATTACCTCCAGACTTACCTTACAAGAGGTCATTAAGGGGGCGTTAAATATGGAAATGAAAGATTGTTACTGCCACTGAAGAAACACACTAAGGTGCATAGACCACTGACACTGTAAAGCAACTATACAATCAAGTGTGCATGATAACTAGCTAACAATATGATGACAGGATTAAATTTGCATGTATCAATATACATCTTGAATGTAAATGGGCTAGATACTCAAATTGAAAGACACATAATGACAAGTTGTGCCTTGCCATATCTCACATGCAATGACACCCATAGGCTGAAAGTAAAGGGATGGAGAAAGATCTACCAAGCAAATGGAAAATGAACAAACAAAAAAAGCAGGGGCTGCTATTTCTAACGTCAGAAAAAAACAGACTATAAACCAACAACAATAAAAAAAGTCAAAGAAGGGCATTACATGGCAGTAAAGTGTTCAATTCAGTGAGAAAACTTAACTATCCTAAATATATATGCACCCAATACATGAGCACCTAGATTAATAAAACAAGTTCTTAGAAACCTACCAAGAGATTTAGATAACCATACAATAATAGTAAGACTTCAACACCCCACTGACAGTATTAGACATATCATCAAGGCAGAAAACTAACAAAGGTATTTGGGACTTAAACATGACACTTAAGCAGATACAGACATCTACAGAACTCTCACACCCAAACAACAGAATATACATTCTTGTCATCTGCACATGGCACATACTCTAAAATCGACCACACCATCAGTCATAAAACTATACTTACCAAATTCAAAGAAATCAAAATCATACCAAGCACATTCTCAGACCACAGCATAATAAAATAGAAATCAATTCTAAGACAATCTCTCAATACATACAATCACATGGAAATTAAAGAACCGGCTCCTGAATGACTTTTGGGTAAACAATGAAATTGAAACAGAAATCAAGAAATTATTTGAAACTAAGGAAAACAAGGATACTTCATACTTGAATCTCTGGGACATAGCTAACACAGTGGTATGAGGAACATTTATAGTGCTAAGCAACGTAAAAAAGTTAGGAAGATCTCAAATTAGCAACCTAAAATCATGCCTAAAGAAACTAGAAAAAAAAAAGAGCAAACCAATTCCAAAGCCAGAAGAAAAAAGAAACCAAAAACAAAAACAAGAAATAACCAGAAACAGAGCTGAACTGAATAAAATTGAGATGCAGAAAATCATACAAAAAAATCAACAAAGCTAGAAGATGATTCTTTGAAAGAATAAATAAGATTAATAGACTGCTAGCTAGCCTAATAAAGCAAAAAAAAAGGGAGAAGATCCAGATAAACACAATCAGAAATGACAAAGGGGACATTAACCACGAATCCCACAGAAATACAAAAAAACCTTCAGAGACTATTATGAACACCTCCATGTGCACAAACTAGAAAACCTGAAAGAAATGGGTAAATTATTGGAAACATACAACCTCCCAAGATTAAACCAGGAAGGAATTGAAATCCTGAACAGACCAATAGGTTCTGGAATTGAATCAGTAAAAAAACAAAACAAAACAAAAAAACCTACCAACCAGAAAAAGCCTAGGACCAGAAGGATTCACAGCCAAATTCTACCTGACATGCAGAGAAGAGCTGGTACCATTCCTGCTGAAACTATTCTTAAAAGCTGAGGAGGAGAGACTCCTCCCTAACTCATTTTATGAGGTCAGCAACATTCTGATGCCAAAACCTGGCAGACACACAACAACAACAACAATAACCTTCATGCCAATAACACTGATGAACCTAGACACAAAAATCCTCGATAAAATACTAGCTAACTGAATCCAACAGCACATCAAAAAGTCAATCCACCACAATCAAGTAAGTTTTATCCTTGGATGCAAGGTTGATTCGACATATGCAAATCAATAAATGTGACTGATCATATAAGCAGAAGGAAAAACAAAAGCCATATGATCGTCTCAATAGATGCAGAAGAGGTTTTTGATAAAATTCACTGCTGCTTCGTGTTAAAAACCTTTAACAAACTAGTCATTGAAGGAACATACCTCAAACTAATAAGAGCTATGACATTTGACTATGACAAATCCACAGCCAAAATCATACCGAACAAGCCAAAGCTGGAAGCACCATCCCTGAGAACTGGAACAATACAAGGATGCCCACTCTTACCATTCCTATTCAACATAGTACTGGAGGTCATAGCCAGAATGATCAATCAAGAGAAAGAAATAAAAGGCCTCCAAATAGGAAGAGAGTAAGTCAAACTATCTTTCTTCATGTGCTATATGATTTTATATCTAGAAAACCCCGTAGTCACTGCCAAAAAGCTCCTAGTTCTGATAAACAATTTCAGCAAAGTTTCAGAATACAAAATCAATGTACAAAAATCACTAGTATTTCTATACCCCAACAACATCCAAGCTGAGTGCCAAATCAAGAATGCAATTCCATTCACAATAGCCACAGAAAAAAGTAAAATACCTAGGAATTCAGGTAACCAGGAGTTGAAAAATCTCTACAAGAATTAGAAAACACTACTGCAAAAATCAGAGATGACATGAACAAATGGAAAAACATTCTATGCTCATGGATAGGAAGAATCAGTATTGTTAAGATGATCATGCTCCCCAAAGCAATTTACAGACTCAATGTTTTTCCTATCAAATTACCAATGACATTCTTTACAGAATTAGAGAAACTATTCTAAAATTCATGTAGAACTGAGAGAGAGAGAGAGAGAGAGAGAGAGAGAGAGAGAGAGAGAGAGCCCAAAGAGCCAAAGCAATCCTAAGCAAAAAGAACAAGGCTGGAAGCATCACATTATCTGACTTCAAACTATACTACAAGGCTACAATAACCAAAATGATATGGTTTAAAAAAAAAAGACATATAGACCAATGGAACAGAATAGAGAGCCCAGAAATAAAGCCACACATCTATAACCATCTGATCTTTGACAAAGTTGACAAGGAAAAGCAATAATGAAAGGACTCCCTATTCAATAAATAATAATAGAATAACTGACCAGCCATATGCAAAAGATTGAAACTGGACCCCTTCCTTATATCATATAAGAAACCAACTCAAGATGGCTTAAAGACTTAAATGTAAAACCTAAATCTATAAAAACCCTAGAAGAAAACCTAGGAAATACCATTCTGGACACAGGCCCCAGCAAAGATTTCGTGACCAAGATGTGACAAGCAAATCCACAGCCAACAACATACTGAACAGGAACAAATGCAAAAATTGACAAATGGGAAATAATTAAACTAAACAGCTTCTGCACAGTAAAGCTATCAACAGAGTAAATAGACAATCTGTAGAATGGGAGAAAATATTTGCAATCTCTGCCTCTGCAAATGTCTAATATCCAGCATCTGTAAGAAACTTAAATTTACAATTTAAAAAACCCATTAAAAGGTAGGCAAAGGACATAAACAGACACTTTTCAAAAGATGACATACACATGGCCAACAAGCATATGAAAAATGCTCAATATCACTAGAGAAATGCAAATCAAAGCCACAAAGAGATACCATCTCATGTCAGTCCGAATGGCTGTGATTAAAAGATCAAAAAATAACAGATGCAGGCACGGTTGTGGAGAAAAGGGAACATGTAAACACTACTGGTGGGAGTGTAAATTAGTTCAGGCATTGTGGATAGCAGTTTGGTGATTTCTCCAAGAACTTAGAACTACCATTCAACTCAGCAATCCCATTACTGAATATATACCCAAAGGAATATAAATCATTCTGTCATAAAGACACATACACATGTATGTTTATTTCAGCACTATTTATAATAGCAAAGATGTGGAATCAACCTAGATGTTCATCAATGGTAGACTAGATAAATAAAATGTGGCTAATCTACATCATGGAATACTGTGCAGCCATAAAAATGAATGAGACCATGTCCTTTGCAGGAACATGGATGAAGCTTTGGGCTGTTACCCTAAGTGAACTAATGCAGGAACAGAAAACCAAATACTGCATGTTCTTACAAGTGGGAGCTAAGCATTAAGTCCACATGGACACAAAAAAGGGAACAATAGACACTGGAGCCTACTTGATGGTGGAAGTTGGGAGGAGGGTGAACACTGAAAAACTGCCTACTAGGTACTATGCTTATTATCTGGGTGATGAAATAATCTGTGCACCAAACCCTCACAACATGCATGTTACCCATATAACAAACCTACACATATACCCCTGAACCTATAATAAAAGTAAAAAAAAGAAAAAGAACAGCAACTACTAAAAATGTTCATAGCAAATAGGAACAAGTTTTTATGGATAAGTGGCAATTCAAACATTCAAGAACACAATCTTCATATTAAGTATTCATGTTACCTAACCCATAATTGTACTTTATCTGAAACTTAGATAGACTGGGCCAAGTCACAGATAAATGTGCTAAACAGGCATCTACACAGGTGAAGAGACCTTGGCATAAGCCAATGATGGCTCTCTCCACTCCCTGGTACAAAGTATTTGTGAAGATGCTTTCCAGTCAAATGCTGGCAACTCTTGGGCATATAAGGGAGGAATATTCTGTTGTAAGTTGATTTCAGGCAGAAAATGGTATATTCCTTCTTTTCAGTAATACTTTTCATACTTCCTAGAAGTCATTATCGAAATGCTGGTTAGAAATTGAAGATGTCCCATTAACAATTTGTAAACTAAATATGACTTTGAAGTCTTAAAGATCTGGGTCTAACCTCAATATTTCAGGAGCTGTATAAATTTGCTCATGATTTAAGCATCCTGAACTCCATTTCCTCATGTATAGTTGTAGTGTAAGACCTAAAGGTAAGGCTCAATATTATGTTCTGTCTTGATAGCTGGTAAAATTAGAAGGGCTTTGTATGCACTAATTATGAGTTTCCATCCCTACTCTGTTCCTATGGAAACGGTCCGGAGACAAACAACTCTTTTTATCACAGGAACCAGGCACAGTCTGTACATTCCTTTGAGTAGTGGGTTTCAGTTTCCTGACAGCTAATGGAATTGTTCAAACAAGCCAATTACATCCTCCCATGGTAACCAGGGGACACCCCATCCTATACTTGATATTACAAAGCCTGCTTCCTATACCCCTGGTTATTCACTGTGTTCTTGAGTGCAATCTTCATGTAGCCCTGCATGACATGGTGTCCTCCTCCCCTGGTATATGAGTATATGTAACAAATTCCGGTCAGTCTAATGTGGCTAGTGTCAGGTGTTGTGAGTTCAGCCATCCCATAACCTAAGGTTAGGAAACTCTCCCTCACCATCGGAGTGAATAGGAGGCTATTAAAGCAATATCTCATAGGGCTATTTTCAGGAATAAATTGAATTAAGTGAAATACTTGGAGGTAAATATCTGTGTAACTTCTCTCGAAATATTTTAAAGTACTAAAGAGGAGAGAGAGAAGAGTTTCTGCCCTCAAGGCATTGAAGGCATAATCGAAGAGAGACAACACATGGCACAATAATCCTTGATTTACACTTGGAAGTGAAGGTGTAGAGGTAAACCCAGGGTTCCCCATGAGCCAAAGGAATGTAGATAAATAATGCATAAATCCCTTAGCTCAGTTTCTGGCACATAGTAGGGGTTTAATAAATAGTAGACTGAGTTGAATTTGAAGGACTAATAGCCATTACTAGATGAAAAAAGTATTTTACAAAATATGAAAGCCCTTAATTTCTTTTTTTTGAGACGGAGTTTCACTCTTGTTACCCAGGCTGGAGTGCAATGGCGCGATCTCGGCTCACCGCAACCTCCGCCTCCTGGGTTCAGGCAATTCTCCTGCCTCAACCTCCTGAGTAGCTGAGATTACAGGCACGCGCCACCATGCCCAGCTAATGTTTTGTATTTTTAGTAGAGACGGGGTTTCACCATGTTGACCAGGATGGTCTCGATCTCTTGACCTCATGATCCACCCGCCTCAGCCTCCCAAAGTGCTGGGATTATAGGCTTGAGACACCGCGCCCGGCAAGCCCTTATTTATTTCTAGGGATTACTATTCATTCTTGGTTTTTCCAAGAATGTATTTTCTAGGAGAAAATAGTCAATTTAGATGAACAGAATAATGTGGCTTCTTCATATTAAGCAGTTCCACAGTTTAAATGTTCATACCACTGGCATGAAAATCCCCAAAGTATCCTATAAAAACACACAGAATTCAACCATTTTGGCAGCCCTGGCATGTTTGTTAGGCAATTAGAACCACAACTGACTTCACAGATTTTGTTCTCTTGCTCACTTGTTTGTTTCATGTTTTGTTTCCTTTGGGTTTCTTTCAAAGGCTTCCCTTAGACACTGTATCATTTTGTTAATAAGTAAAAAATACGGGAGGTGTCCAGAGTGCAATGTGATAAATATCACTTCTGTCTTGTGATGCCTCGTCAAAGATGACCCATATGCAGTAGATTTTGTAATAGCACTATCTTCTTGTGAACTTGGGTTTAATTGACAATTATCTGCTATCTTTGGCTGTTTATATCTGATTATCAGATAAAAGGACAAAGAGAACCATTCAGGTGTCACCAGATAGTCTTTTGTGTCAGTTCTGCCCTTAGCTAATTTTAGAACTCAGAGAATAGCTTTTAACCTCTGGGAGCTTCAGTTTTTTTATTCTGAGAAATGAAGTATTGGGCTGAACTCAAAGATCCCTCATAACTCTAATAGGCTATGAATGTGAAAGTCAGCGCTAGGGGTTTGGAGCCTGACAGATTTGGTTTAAAATTTTGATTTGCCACTCATTAGCTCAGAAGTCTAGATAAACTCTCCTTGAGGGTTAGTTTTCTCATCTTACATAAGTTTTACTACCTTTATTTTACTAAGAGTTGACTAATATTTTTTAACCAATTCATCAGTAATCCTGTTGTCTGTACTTTCAAAATAATTCCGGAACCTGATCAAATCTTATTACCTCCAAGCCACCATCATCTCTTGCCTTGATCATTCTGGTAGCATCCTAATTATTCTCTGTAGCTTCCATCTTGTCCTATCCACCCCCAGCAGTCTGATTTTCAATGTATCAGCCAGAGTGATCCCTTTAAAATATATCAACTTATACCAGTCTTCCATTGAAAATTCCCCGGTGGTTTCCCACATCACTCAGAGTGAAAGTTCAAACCTTACCATGGCTGATGAGGTTCCACATGATGAGGGTTCCTGCTGCTTCCTCTCTAATTCAGCAACATCTGCCATCTTTATGTTTCCTAAATATTTTGCTTTCAGATATCCTGTAGGGGCATTCCTTCACTGAGGGGGTAGTTTTTTGAAATTTTATCTTATTATTGGTGCCTCTTTTCTGTTATCTTTAAAATAGCAATCCCCAGCCTCCATCCCATTGCTCCCTATTTCCCTTACTCAGTTTTATTTCACTTTATAGGATTTATCATCATTTTCTGTCTCCCTCTGAGTCAAGTGGAAGTTTCATGAAAGCAGGAACTTCATTTCATTCACAGAGGTAACCTCATCTCTTAGGATAGCATCTGGCACATAGCAGGCACTCAATAATTATTTGTTGGTCAAATTAATAAGCTATATAAATTTTAGGCACTCAGTAAATGCCACTTCCCAATGACCCTCTTAGAAACAAAATATTTGGCATCCTTTCATCCTGTTATTTGATTAAAATGCAATGCTAGACATACCCTGGTTTTAGCTCTGACATGTAAAGAATTTGGAAGTTGTCACCCCATCCTTATAAGAAAAAAATATAGACAAAGTAAAAATCAACAACTTTTCTCGAACCCACTAGAGAGCCAAATTCTATAATCTGGTGATTAGTGGGCCTGTATCTCAGGGATGCAACCTGCCCAAATATTTCTCCACTGTCACAGCTTTCCTTTTTCCCTTGTAGTAAAAATTGTCTCCCTCAAATCTGTATGGACAGGTGTATCCAAAGAGTCACAGCTGAGATCTGCTGATTTGGAGCAGAAGTCTCTGGAGACAGAAACTGATAGGAACATTTAAACAGTAATTTGATGAATTGCTGGCACCTCAACATAGTCTAACGTGAGAGTAAGAAACTCATGGGGTTTCAGTCTTAGAGGGGCCCCGCAATTTTATGAGTTTTGCCCCCAGGAACCCACCAAATTCTTTTACTGAAGATTGGAGAAAGATCCCCTTGTGGCAGATAAATGAGAAGCATAATCATTGTGAAATTCTCTCAGGGCCTTCTTCATAAGAAAGACCCATTGTCTAAGAGAAAAGACATTTCCAGAAACTTAGCTTGAGAAAGGGCATTCCTCCCACACAGACAGCTCCTGCTAGCCCTCCAGTCTCACCTGGTGAGAAAGGTGAGAAAAAAATACTCATACCATCAAGGGTCAAAGCTTCAAGGAATTAGACTGAAAATGTTGCAGTCAGAAAGGCAGGAGGGGCCAAGGGAGAAAAGAAAGTTGTGCCACTGCAGAAATACTTGTGAAGGCTACATCCCTGAGACCTAGGCCCACTAAAACACTAAGAGTTAATCACCAGATTATAGAATGCTCCCCTGCCACATACCACCACCCCAACAAGGCTCCAGTGTGATAGCAGATTACAGCTGAAAGAGCTACAAGACACAAACTATCTCTGAGCATGAGTACTTTGGGAAACATAAAGTCAAAGAGAGAAGACAAAAACAAAAACATTAGAAGATTTTGAAATCTCTGGCACCTATAGCTGTGGGAAATTTTAAACACAGCCCAACTTCTAGTCATATTAACATGAATCCTCACATTCAAGGCCTATTTACCTTAATTCCTATTTTCCAATATAAACTATCTGATTTTCAGCAACAAACTACAAGGGAAATGCAGCTTAAAGAGACAAAGCAATCATGAGAACAAAACACAGATGCTGGAATTATCAGACAGAGAATTTAAAATAACTGATGATGCGTCAAGGGCTCTAATGGAAAAAGTAGGCAACATACAAGGACAGATGAGTAGTATAAGCAGAGAAATGGAAACTCAGAAAGAATCAAAAGGAAGTGCTAGAAATTTTAAAAAGTAACAGCAATGAAGGATATCTTCAATGGACTTATCAGTAGGTTTGACATGACAGAGGATAGAGTCAGTGAGCTTGATGATAGGATCAGAACCTTCTCAAACGGAAATGCAAGGAGAATAAAGAATGGGCGAAAAAAGAAAAGAACATTTAATACACACGTTTAATTGGAATAAGAGACAATGAAGCAAAACAGCAATTTGAAGTAATAATGGCTAAGGGCTTTCCAAAGCTAACGACAAACGCCAAACCACAGATCGAGGAAGCTCAGAGAATACGAGCAGGAAAATCTCTGCCCCGCCCAGCACCACGAAGTCCTCATATCTTGCCATATCACATTGAAACTACAGAAAACCAAAGACAGAGAAAATCTTGAAAGAAGTCAAATAGGTGTGTGTTTCAGGGCGGCACAGGGATTGGGAGGTGAAGGGAAGAGAAAACATCTTACCTATAGAGGAATAAGGATAAGAATGTTTATAGCAGCACAATTTGCAAATGCAAAAATACGGAACCAGACTAAATGACCATCAACCAATGAGTGGATAAAGAAAATGTGGTGTGTATATATATATATATATATATATATATATACACACACACACACACCATGGAATACTACTTAGCTATAAAAAGGAACAAAATAATGGCATTTGCAAGAACCTGGATGGAGTTGAAAACCACGATTCTAAGTGAAGTGACTCAGGACTGGAAAACTGAATGTCATAAGCTCTCACTCATAAGTGGGAGCTAAGCTATGAAGGCACAAAGGCATAAGAATGATATAATGAACTTTGGAGACATGGGGAGAAGTGTGGGAGGTGGGATGAGGGATCAAAGCCCACACATTAGATACAGTGTACACTGCTTGTGTGATGGGTACACTAAAATCTCAGAAATCACCACTAAAGAACTTATCCATGTAACCAAAACCCAACTGTTCCCCCAAAACTATTCAAATAAAAAAAAAAGAATTACAGTGACTTTTTCATCAGAAACTGTGTTGCAGGAAGAGAATGAAGTGAAATATTTAGTGTTGAAAGAAAAAAAAAAAAAACTCACCAATCTAGAATTCTATATCCAAAGAAGTTATCTTTCAAATGTGAAGAAGTAAAAACTTTCTTAAAGAAAAACTAAGAGAATTCACTGCCAACAAACTCACCCTACAAGAAATGCTAATAGAAGTTCTTCAGGCAGAAGAAAAATGATATAGGCCAGAAACTTGGATCGAAATAAAGATAGAGCACTGGAGAAGGTATAAATAACGATATGATGAAGTACTTTGATTTTAAAATTTTTAATTGGTGTAAAAGATTACTGTTTGTTTGAAGTAATAATAGTAAGAATGTATTGGGTTATTATGGCATATGGATAAGTGAAATGAAATCTGAAATAAAATTAATAATAGCAGTGTTACAAAGAATGGGTGGGGAGAATTTGGGATACACTGTCATAAGGCATCTATACTATGCTTAAAGCAGTATGGTATTGTTTGATGGTGAAATTAGACCAGTTTAAAATATATATTGGAAGCTCTAGTGCAATCACTACAAAATTGTAATTGATATACTAAGAAAAAAGATAAAATGGAATTACATAAAATGCTCAATTAATGCCAGAGAAGAATAAAAAGAGAAAAGAATAAAAAATGCAATATACAGGAAACCTTTATTAAAACTAAAAATTTTCCTATTCTGAAAAATATACGGCTATAAGAATAAAACGTCAAGGCACATACTGAGAGAAAGTATCTGCAAAATACATATTCAATGAAGAATTTATATCTAAAATATACAAAGAACTTTAAAAAACAATAAGAAAACAAACAATTCTATTTAAAAATGGACAAAGGACCTGAACAGATCCCTCAGCAAAGATGGTATACAGATGACAAAGAAGCTTATGAAAAGGTACTTGCCATTATTTTTCAAGCTAATTAGGAAAATGCAAATTAAAAAAGCAATATGATATTACTATACAAGTACTATAAAGGGTAACTCCTACAATCTAACAATACTTATTGGTGGCAAGAATGAAGAACAACAACAACAAAAAAAACCTGTCATTTATTGCTGGTGGGGATACAAAAAGGTACAGTCATTTTTAAAAACACTTTGGCAATGTCTTACAAAGGTAAACATAGTCTTACCCTATATTCCAGCAATTGGACAGATACCAGATACCAAACCACAGGGTATTTATCCAAAGGAGTTGAAAATTTATGTCTACATAAAAGCCTGCACATAAATGCTTATAGCAGGTGATCGGAGGTGGAGCAAGATGATGGAATAGAAGGCTTTACCAATCATCCCCCACACAAGGACACCAATTTAACAACTGTCTATGCTCATAAAACACCTTCATGAGAACCAGAAGTCAGACAAACAATAGCTGTGGGATTTTATCAACACCAGACTTGTCTTACAAAAAATGTTGAAAGGAGTACTTCGATCAGAAAGAAAAAGACATTAATTAGCAATAAGTAATCACCTGAAGTACAAAACTCACTAGTAATAGTAAGTAAACAGAAAAACACAGAATATTATAACATTGTAACTATGGTGTGCAAACTACTCTTATCCTAAGTCCAAAGATTAAACAATGAACCAATCAAAAATAATAACTGCAACAACTTTCCAAGACATAGTATAATCAAATATAAATAGAAACAACAAAATTTAAAAAGTGAGGGATGAAGTTAAGGCATAGAGTTTTTATTAGTTTTCTTTTTGCTTTTTTATTTATGCAAACAGTGTTAGGTTGTTATCAGCTTAAAATTAGGAGTTATAAGATTGAATTTGCAAGCCTCATGGTAACCTCAATCCAAAAAACATACAACTTATATACAAAAAGTAGAAAGGAAGGGACTAAATCATATCACCAGAGAAAATCACCTTCTTTAGAGAAAGACAAGAAGGAAAGAAAGAAGGAAGAGAGTACTACAAAACAATCAGAAAACAACCAAACGGCAGGAGTAATTCCTTACTTATCAATAATAACATGGAATGTAAATGGGCTAAACTCTCCAATCAAAAGACATAGACTGACTAATGAATGAAAAATCCAGACCCATTGATCTGATACCTACAAGAAATACACTTCACATGTAGAGCCACACATAGGCTGAAAATAAAGAAATGGAAAAAGATATTTCACACCAATAGAAACCAAAAAAGAACAGAAATCACTATACTTATATCAGACAAAATAGATTTCAATACAACAACTATAAAAGACAAAGAATGTCAATATATAATGATAAAGTCGTCAATTCAGAAGAGGATATAAGAATTTTAAATATATGTGCACCCCACATGAGCGTATCCAGATATATAAAGGAAATATTATTAGAGCTAAAGAGAGAGATAGGCCCCAAATACAATAATAGCTGGAGATTTCAAGACCTCACTTTCAGCAATGGACAGATCTTCCAGACAGAAAATCAAAAAAGAAACATTGGACTTAATCTGCACTATAGACCAAATGAATTTAATAGATACAGAACATGTCATCCAATGGATACAGAATACACATTCTTTTCCTCAGCAAATGGATCATTCTCAGGGATAGACCTAATGGTATGTCACAAAAAGTCTTAAAACATTCAAAAAAATTGAAATAATATCAAGCATCTTCTCTGAGGACAATATAAAACTAGAAATTAATAACAAGAGAAATTTAGGAAACTATAGAAATACATGGAAATTAAACAGTATGCTCCTGAATGACAAGTGGATCAATGAAGAAATTAATAAGAAAATTGAAAGATTTACTGAAACAAATAATAATGGAAACACAACATACCAAAACATATGTGATACAACAAAAGCGTACTCAGAGGAAAGTTGATAGCTATAAGTGCCTATGTAAAAAAGAGGAAAAACTTCAAATAAACAATCTAATGCTGCATCTTAAAGAATTAGAAAAGCAAGAACAAACCAAACCCAAAATTAGTAGAAGAAAATAAACAATAAAGATCAGAGCAGAGATAAATGAAATTAAAATGAAGAAAACAACACAAAAGATCAATGAAACAAAAAGTTTATTTTTTGAAAAGTTAAACAAAATTGACAAATTTTCAGCCAGACTAAGAAAAAAAGAGATCCAAATAAATAAAATCAGAAATGAAAAAGGAGACGTTCAAAGGATACTACAGAAATTCAAAGGATCATTAGTGGCTACTATGAGCAACTGTATGCCAATAAATTGGAAAATTGAGAAGAAATGAACAATTTACTAGACATACACAACCTACCAAGATTGAACCATGGAGAAATGCAAAACCTGAATAGACCAATAACAAGTAATGAGATAGAAACCATAATAAGAATTCTCCTGGTCAAGGAAAGACTGGGACCAAATGGCTTCACTGCTGAATTCTATCGAACCTTAAAGAACAACTAATACCAATCCTACTCCTCCTATTATGAAAAATAGAGGAGAAGGGAATACTTCCAACCTCATTCTATGAGGTTAGTATTACCCTGATACCAAACCAAACACAGACACATCAAAAGAAAAAAGCAAAAAAACAAAAACAAAAACAAAAAACCCACTACAAGCCAGTATCTCTCTAATGAATAATGGTGCAAAATATCCTCAACAAAATACTAGCAAATTGAATTCAACAACACATCACAGGTTCTTATTTATTTGTGGGATCTAAAAATCAAAACAATTGAACTCGTAGACATAGAGCATAGAAGGATGGTTACCAGAGGCTGAGAAAGGTAGTGGGGGGCTTGGGGTAAGATGGGGATCATTAACGGGTACCAAAAATAGTAAGAATGAATAATACTTAGCATTTGATTGTACAATAAGGTGACTATAGTCAATAATAACTTACTTGTATATTTAATATAACTAAAAGTGTGTAATTGGATTGTTTATAAGCAAAGGATAAATGCTTGAAGGGATGGATTTTCTCCATGATGTGATTATTACACATCAAATGCCTGTATCAAAACATCTTATGCACCCCATAAATACATACACTTATGTACCCACAAAAATTGAAAATAAAAAATTTTAAATTAAAAAATGTTTATGGCCAGTTTATTTATGAATAATCACCAAAAACTAGAAACAACAAAAATGTCCTTCAATAGGTAAAGGAATAAGAAAACTATGCTACATCATAAAATGTAATACTATTGAGTGATGAAAAGGAATGAGTTATCAAGCCATGCAAATACATAGACCTATTGCAAATGCATTTTGCCTAGTGAAAGAATCAAGTTTGCAAAGCTACATTTGGTGTGATTCCATTTATATGACATTCTGAAAAAGGCAATACTCTAGACACAGGTCAGTGATTGCTAGAAGTTCAGTGGAGGTGGGGGAAGGTTGGATGCAAGAATCAGAGGTGATTTTTTTAAGGCAGTGAAGTTATTCTGAATGAGACTGTAATGGTGAATAAACAATACTGTATATTTGTCAAAACCCATAGAACTATAGCCCAAAGAGGGGACTTTAATGCATGCAAATTTAAAAATCATTTAGGAGATCAGTGGATCTCAGAATGGAATGCAGCATGTGATATTAAAGAAGCTAACTGTATCACACATGTATTAAACAATATAACTGAAGGGGGGTAGGGGAAATGTACAAGGCAATAGGTACAGTCTATAAGACTAAAGATAAAAGGAACTGTATATAAGCACTGAACTCTAAAAAATAAAGTTGTTTCCCATTGGAATTACATAATAAGGAAATGGATGGCAGATGGTGGGAGCTAGTTTTCTCATTGTTGGAGCAGAAAGGTTACAGATAAGGAGAAAAGGGTAGAATAATTCATGTGGTAATGGATTGGAATTGAAGATGTCAGTATGAACTCAAGATTAGTTTAATATAGATACAGATAGATACATATAGAAATGTTTATAGATATGTATGTATACAGCATTTATATACACAAATGTATTTCTTTGTGCTGTCAGTTTACAGGGCTAGAAGCAAAAGCACTCCAGTATCAGTGATCACACATAGTGCACAGATCTTGGTTTCTAATACCATTTTTCAGTAAAATAAACCAGGGCTCCTAGGAGAAATGGCTGATTCTAGGACTGGGCAGGAAATATGCAGATGATCCTGGAATATTTTGTACTGCTAGAAGATAAGAAAGTACTCAAAAAAAAAAAAAAAAGTCCACAGTGGTGGAAGTATGTCAGAAAGACACAGGAGTCAATTGAAAGAGCTCCCAATAGTTGGAAGTGGAATGATTTGAGGAACAAAATAAATAAAGTAGTATCGGATTATAAGCCAAAGTATAAAATAAATATCCATGAGTTCATACTGACATAATAAATGATTGGATATATAAATGGGGAAGAATATACAAATATCCTATGTAGAAGAATTCCAAACAATTTATGTAGATACTCCCCCTTCAATAAGGTAGAGCATAATTCCCTATTCCCTAAGTGTGAACTGCACCTAGGGACTTTCATCCAAAGAGTGCAGTAACAGAAAGGGGGGAAATGAGAATAACTTTATAGTGGAGAAACATGGCAATGACTACCTAAGCCAGGTGATAAAGGTTAACATAACAGTGATAAATCATGTTGATAGCATGTACTATTAATATGATGTGATGAAAACAGCACTTTACCTCTGTAGTCTTCTTTCCCCAAACTCATAATCCCTATCTAATCATGAGAAAAACAGAGAAATCTCAAATGAGGAACAGTCTACAAAATATCTGACCAGTATTCTTGAAAACTGTCAAAGTCTTCAAAAACAAAGAAAGTCTGAGAAACTGTCATGGCTAAAAGGAGCTTAAAGGAGACATGATGACTAAATGGATTATAGTATCCTGGATGGGGTTCTGGAGCAGAAAAGAGAATTAGGTAAAAACTAAGGAAATCTGAATGAAGTATGGAGTTTAATTAGTAACCTCATGTTTCCCGAAAGCACAGGCAACAACATAAAAAGTAGACAAATAAGATTACCTCAAAATAGAAAGCTTCTGCACAAAAGAGGAAACAATTAGCAGAGTGAAGATACAACATATAGATTGGTATAAACATTTGGAAGCGGAGGAGGATCCAAGATGGCCATATAGGAACAGCTCAGGATTGCAGCTCCCAGTGAAAGTGCAGAGGGTGAGTGGACGCCGCATTTTTATTGCCCACAGACTAGGAAATTCCCAGGCGGAGGAGCTCCACAGGTCACCAGCGCGGCTGTTCCGGCCAGTGCGGCTGTGCCGGCCGGCGCCGCTGCTTTGCCCCGTGCGGCTGCTTTGTCAGCGCCCCGGAGCAGCGGTTCTCCATACAAAATACACCGGTCCGGGGGCCCTTTTGGCTGGCGACTGGAGCCATGGGAAGTCGCCCATTCTTCTGTTTAAAAAGGGTACTGAGCAGGGAACCAGGACAGTAGATTCCAGGGCAAAAAAAAAAAAAAAAAAAAAGCGCCACAAACCTCAGTGCCATTGTTTAAGGCAGCACAGTGAGTGGCCGCAGGGGAAAACAAACAGACCCTGGCACCTCTTCAACAGGCGACTGGAACACAAACTTAAAAAAGGCTCTGAGGCAGGGAGCCAGGTGATCAAGAACAGCAACCGGAAACTCTGGATTGAGAGTTTCACAGCAAGTGCAGCTGAACCCAGGAGGGTCCAGCTCTGTGGGGGAGGGGCGTCCGCCATTACCGAGGCAGCCCACCATGATGGAGGTAGTCGGCCAATGCTGAGGCAGCCCACCGTTGCCAAGGCAACCCACCACATCAGAGAGACTCCGCCTCAACAGAGGCGGGCCACCATCGCCAAAGCAGTTCTAACTACACCCATATAAATAGGACTGCAGGGAAGTTCACTCGGCAGCTGGGCAGAGACTACCGCAGCTCAGCAAAGCCTCTACAGGCAGACAGTGACTAGGCTGCCTCCTTGCTGGGCAGGGCAGGTCTGAAGGAAAATAAAAGAAGGCAGCAGCATAACGGAAACTCATAAATAAAGCCCTAAATCCCTGGGACAGAGCACCTGGGAACAAAAAGCAGTTTATAAGTTCTGCTGCAGCAGACCTAAACGTACTTCCCCAGCATCTCTGAATGAACAACAGAGCTCACAGCTCACCATTTGAGCTCCTATAAAGACGAGACCGTCTCCTCAAGCAGCTCCCTGACCCCTATATATCCAAAGAGACACCTCTTAAAGGAGAGATCAGATTGACACCAGGCGGGTATCCTTCTGGGACAAAGATAGAAGAAGAAGAAAACTGGTAACAACCCTTACTGTTCAGCAGCTGCTGCAGGTGAACCCCAGGCAAGCAGGGCCTGGAGTGAACCTCAGCAGACCTACAGCAGAGGGGCCAGACTGTCAGAAGGAAAACCAAGAAACAGAAATAACCTCATCATCAACAAACAGACTGTCAATCTGAAAGATTTGAGACCGAATCTGAAAGCCAGCAACTACAAAGTCGACAGGTGGATAAATCCTTAAAGATGGGAAGAAACCAGCGCAAAAAGGCTGAAAACACCCAAAACCAGAACACCTCTCCTCCTACAAGGGATCACAACTCCTCACCAGCAAGGGAACAAGGTTGTAGGGAGAATGAGTGTGATGAAATGACAGAATCAGACCTCAGAAGGTGGGTAGTAAGAAATTTCTGTGAACTTAAAGAACATGTTCTAACCAAATGCAAAGAAACTAAGAACCTTGAAAAAAGATTTGATGAAATGCTAATGAGAATGGACAAAATAGAAAGGAATATAAGTGAATTGATGGAGCTGAAAAACGCAACATGAGAACTTCACGAAGCATGCACAAGTATCAACAGCTGAATTGACTGAGCAGAAGAAAGGATATCAGAGGTCAAAGATCAACTCAATGAAATAAAACGGGAAGGCAAGACTGGAGAAAAAAGGGTAAAAAGGAATGAACAAAGTCTCCAAGAAATGTGGGACTATGTGAAAAGACCTAATCTACATTTGATAGGCATACCTGAATGCGACGAAGAGAATGAATCCAAGCTGGAAAACACTCTACAGGATATTATCCAGGAAAACTTCCCCAAACTAGCAAGGCAGGCAAATATTCAAGTCCAGGAAATACAGAGAACACCAAAAGATATTCGTCAAGAAGAGCAACCCCAAGACACATAATCGTCAGATTCACCAGGGTTGAAATGAAGGAGAAAATACTAAGGGCAGCCAGAGAGAAAGGTCGGGTTACCCACAAAGGGAAGCCCATCAGACTCAAAGCAGATCTCTCAGCAGAAACCCTACAAGCCAGAAGAGAGTGGGGGCCAATATTCAACATCCTTAAAGAAAAGAACTTTCAACCCAGAATCTCCTATTCAGCCAAACTAAGCTTCATAAGTGAAGGAAAAATAAAATCCTTTGGGAACATGCAAGTACTCAGAGATTTCGTCACCACCAGGCCAGCTCTACGAGAGCTCCTGAAAGAGGCTCTACACATATAAAGGAACAACAAGTACCAGCTCAACTAAAGGGCGAAACACCCAGCTAGCACCAAAATGGCAGTATCAAACTCGCACATAACAATATTAACCCTAAATGTAAATGGACTAAATGCCCCAATCAAAAGACACAGACTGGCAAATTGGATAAAAAGACAAAACCCATCAGTGTGCTGTATCCAGGAAACCCATCTCACATGCAAGGATACACAAAGGCTCAAAATAAAGGGATGGAGGAAGATTTACCAAGCAAATGGAGAGCAAAAAAAAAGCAGGAGTTGCAATTGTCATCTCTGATAAATTAGACTTTAAAGCAACAAAGATCATAAGAGACAAAGAGGGACATTACATAATGGTAAAAGGATCAATGCAACAAGAAGAGCTAACGATCCAAAATATATACGCACCCAATACAGGAGCACCCATATACATAAGGCAAGTTCTTAATGACTTACAAAGAGACTTAGACTCCCACACAATAATAGTGGGAGACATTAACACCCCATTGTCAATATTAGACAGATCAACCAGACAGAAAATTAACAAGGGTATCCAGGACCTGAACTCAGACCTGGACCAAGGAAACCTAATAGACATTTACAGAACTCTCCACCCCAAATCCACAGAATATACATTCTTCTCAGCACCACATCACACCTACTCTAAAATTGACCACATAATTGGGAGTAAATCACTCCTCAGCAAATGCAAAAGAACAGAAATTGTAACAAACAGTCTCTGAGGCCACAGTGCAATCAAGTTAGAACTCAGAATTCAAAAACTAACCCAGAACCGCACAGCTTCATGGAAACTGAACAACTTGCTCTTGAATGTTGACTGGATAAACAATGAAATGAAGACAGAAATAAAGATGTTCTTCGAAACCAACGAGAATGAAGACACAACATACCAGAATCTCTGGGACACATTTAAAGCAGTCTCTAGAGGAAAATATATAGCAATAAGTGCCCACATGAGAAGCAAGGAGAGATCTAAAATTGACACCCTATCGTCAAAACTGAAAGAGCTAGAGGAGCAAGATCAAAAAACCTCAAAGTCTAGCAAAAGACAAGAAATAGCTAAGATCAGAGCAGAACTGAAGGAGATAGAGACACAAAAAACCCTTCAAAAAGTCAATAAATCCAGGAGTTGGTTTTTTGAAAAGATCAACAAAATAGACCACTAGCCAGATTAATAAAAAAGAAAAGAGAGAATAACCAAATTGATGCAATAAAAAACGATAAAGGGGATATCACCACAGATTCCACAGAAATTCAAACCATCATCAGAGATTATTACAAACAACTCTATGCATATAAACTAATAAACCTGGAAGAAATGGATACATTCCTGGACACTTGCCTCCTCCCAAGCCTAAATCAGGAAGAAGCCGAAACCCTGAACAGACCCATAACAAGGTCTGAAGTTGAGGCAGCAATTAAGAGCTTCCCACCCAAAAAAAGCCCAGGTCCAGACGGGTTCACAGCCGAATTCTACCAGACATACAAAGAGGAGCTGGTACCATTCCTTCTGAAACTATTTCAAACAATACCAAAAGAGGGAATTCTTCCCAAATCATTTTATGAGACCAACATCATCCTGATTCCAAAACCCGGCAGAGACTCAACAAGAAAAGAAAACTTCGGGCCAATATCCATGATGAACATAGATGCAAAAATCTTCAATAAAATACTGACAAGCTGATTGCAACAGCACATCAAAAAGCTTATCCACCATGATCAAGTAGGCTTCATCCCGGGAATGCAAGGCTGGTTCAACATACGCAAGTCTATAAACGTAATTCACCACATAAACAGAACCAAAGACAAAAACCACATGATTATCTCAATTGATGCAGAGAAGGCCTTTGACAAAATTCAACAGCCCTTTATGCTAAAAACCCTCAATAAGCTAGGTATTGATGGAACATATCTCAAAATAATAAAAGCTATTTATGGCAAACCAACAGCTAATGTCATACTGAATGGGCAAAAACTGGAAGCATTCCCCTTGAAATGTGGCACCAGACAAGGATGCCCTCTCTCACCATTGCTATTCAATATAGTATTAGAAGTTCTAGCCAGAGCAATCAGACAAGAAAAAGAAATAAAGGGCATTCAAATAGGAAAGGAGGAAATCAAATTGTCTCTATTTGCAGAAGACATGATTGTATATCTACAAGACCCCATCGTCTCAGCCCCAAATCTCCTGAAACTGATAAGCAAGTTCAGCAAAGTCTCAGGATACAAAATCAATGTGCAAAAATCACATGCATTCCTATACACCAATAACAGACTTAAAGAGAGCCAAATCAAGAACAAACTTCCATTCACAATTGCCACAAAGAGAATAAAATACCTAGGAATACAACTAACAAGGAACGTAAAGGACCTCTTCAAGGAGAACTACAAGCCACTGCTCAACGAAATAAGAGAGGACACAAACAGATGGAGAAACATTCCATGTTGATGGTTAGGAAGAATCAATATTGTGAAAATGGCCATACTGCCCAAAGTAATTTACAGATTCAATGCTATCCCCATCAAGCTACCAATGACCTTCTTTGCAGAACTGGAAAAAACCACCTTAAACTTCATATGGAACCAAAAGAGAGCCCGCATAGCCAAGTCAATTCTAAGCAAAAAGAACAAAGCGGGGGGCATCACACTACCAGACTTCAAACTGTACTACAAGGCTACAATAATCAAAGCAGCATGGTACTGGTACCAAAACAGAGATATAGACCAATGGAACAGAACAGAGGTCTCGGAGGCAACACAACACATCTACAACCATCTTATCTTTGACAAACCAGACAAAAACAAGCAATGGGGAAAGGATTCCCTGTTCAATAAATGGTGTTGGGAAAGCTGGCTAGCCATGTGCAGAAAGCAGAAACTGGACCGCTTCCTGACACCTTACACTAAAATTAACTCCAGATGGATTAAAGACTTAAACATAACACCTAACACCATAAAAACCCTAGAAGAAAATCTAAGCAAAACCATTCAGGACATAGGTGTAGGCAAGGACTTCATGACCAAAACGCCCAAAGCATTGACAACAAAAGCCAAAATAGACAAATGGGACCTAATCAAACTCCACACCTTCTGCACAGCAAAAGAAACAGTCATTAGAGTGAATTGGCAACCAACAGAAGGGGAAAAAATTTTTGCAGTTTACCCATCTGACAAAGGGCTGATATCCAGTATTTACAAAGAACTAAAACAGATTTACAAGAAAAAAACTAACAAGCCCATTCAAAAGTGGGCACAGGATATGAACAGACACTTTACAAAAGAAGACATACATGAGGCCAACAAACATATGAAAAAATGCTCATCATCACTGGTCATCAGAGAAATGCAAATCAAAAGTACATTGAGATACCATCTCATGCCAGTTAGAATGGCGA
This sequence comes from Sapajus apella, assembly GCF_009761245.1. Classification (NCBI taxonomy): domain Eukaryota; kingdom Metazoa; phylum Chordata; class Mammalia; order Primates; family Cebidae; genus Sapajus; species Sapajus apella. The sequence continues at coordinate 35,241 of NW_022437043.1, forward strand.
TCATTAAAAAATCTGGAGACAACAGATGCTGGAGAGGATGTGGAGAAATAGGAACACTTTTGCACTGTTGGTGGGAGTGTAAATTAGTTCAACCATTGTGGAAGACAGTGTGGCGATTCCTCAAGGACCTAGAAATAGAAATTCCATTTGACCCAGCAATCCTATTACTGGGTATATATCCAAAGGATTACAAATTGTTCTACTATAAAGACACGTGCACACGAATGTTCATTGCAGCACTGTTTACAATAGCAAAGACCTGGAACCAACCCAAATGCCCATCGATGACAGACTGGATAGGGAAAATGTGGCACATATACACCATGGAATATTATGCAGCCATCAAAAACGATGAGTTTGGGTCCTTTGTAGGGACATGGATGAAGCTGGAAACCATCATTCTCAGCAAACTGACCGAACAGCAGAAGATCAAACACCACATGTTTTCACTCATAGGCGGGTGTTGAACAATGAGAACACATGGACACAGGGAGGGGAGCACTACACACTGGGGTCAGTTGGGGGGAAATAGGGGAGGGACGGTGGGGGGTGGGGAGCTGGGGAGAGATAGCAAGGGGAGAAATGCCAGATGTAGGCGAGGGGGAGGAAGGCAGCAAATCACACTGCCACGAGTGTACCTATGCAACAATTTTGCATGTTCTTCACATGTACCTCAAAACCTAAAATGCAATAAAATAAATAAATGGGGGAAAAAAAAACATTTGGAAGCCATACATCTAATAAGGGGTTAATATCCAAGATATTAGCAACTCAAACAATGCTAAAGAAATAAAACAAATAACCTGGTTTAAAGAATGGTCAAACAACCTGAATAGACATTTCTCAAATTAAGACATGCAAATGGCCAACAAGTATATGGAAAAAACATTCAACATCACTAATCAGAGAAATAAAAATCAAAACCACAATGATATATCACCTCACTCTTGTTAAAAAAAAAAGCTATTATCAAAAAGACAAAAGATAACAAGTGTTGATAAGGCTATGGAGAAAGGCAAACCCTTGCACACTGCTAGTGGGAATGTAAATTAGTACAGCCATTATGGAAAACTATATGGAAGTGCTTCAAAAAACTAAAAATAGAACTACCATATGATCCAGCAATCCTAGGTTTTCGCATTTACCCAAGAGGTTTGCAATCAGTATGTCAAAGAAATATCTGCACTCCCACTTTGATAGCAGCACCTATGCGCGATAACAAAGTTATGGAATCAGCCTAAGTGTCTATCAACAGATGAATGGATAAAGAAAGTATTATGTATATGTAATGGAATCCTATTCAGCCTTAAAAAAAGAAATTTTGTCACTTGCGACAACGTGGATGGAATTGGAGAGCATGCTATGTGAAATAAGCCACACACAGAAAGACAAATATTGCCTGTTCTCACTTACAGTACATGTGGACTCTAAAACAATCAAACTCAAAGCAGCAGAGAGTAAAATGCTGATTACCAGAAGCTGGGGGTTAGGGGAAATGGTGAAATGATGGTCAAAGGATAAAAGCCTCAATTAGGCAGGAGGAATGAGTTTTTTTGTTTCTTTTTTTGCTTTGAGATATATTGCACAATGTGGTGAATGTAGTAAAAAATAACATTGAACATTTAAAAATCACTAGGAGTAAATTTTAAATGTTCTCAACATAAAAAAAATGTTAGGTATTTGAGGTGATGGATAGGTAAATTAGCTTGATTTTATTATTCCACATTGTTTTCATAAATCAGAACATAATTTTATACCCCATAAATAGATAGTAATAGAATTTGTCAATTTACATTTAAAAAACAAAAATTAAAAAAGAAACAATGTATCAATATCAGTTCATTAATTGTTACAAATGTACTACGCTAATGTCTGATGTTAATAATAGGGGGAACTGGGTGTGAAATATATTGGAACTCTGTACTGTCTTAATAACTTTTCTGTAAGTCTAAAACTATTTTAAAATTAAAGAAGGTTTATTTAAAGTTGCAATGCCTGAATAGAATATTCAATTTTTTTAAGATATGAGACCTTTATTTTTTAACACAAGTGAGTTGCTCTGGAATCTATTGCTAGGGCAGAGCATTGGGAATTTAATGCACTGGGATTATTCACAAAGCCCGCATTTTATCAGCAAAGTCTCCCCATCTTGTTCTTTTGCCTTTATTAACATTTGCAACTCTCTCAATTTAGCATCCTTTGCAATGTCATTACCATGCTGGTTATTTCCTCTTCCAGATCATTAAGTTAAAATAGACCAGCTCCCGCACCACACCCTATGGCAGTTTTGGGACCTTGTCCTCAAATGGCTGCAGATCTGTGAAGTTAGAAACCAGCTAAATAATAATTATCTGTAAATGGCAATTTCCTAACTTAATTGGTTGAATTTCATTGGGCAGGTGGTGATATTAAAGCAAACACTTTCCTGCTGTCCAAACAGACATACTCTGATTCTGAATTCTGATGGAAAGGTAACCAAGTGAGCTTGTTGTGGCATATTATTCGTCACTCCCCAGGGCTAATTGTTTGTACTCCTTTCCTGTTATGTAGAGTGTACTTGTTTTAGGTTTTCCTATAGTAGAAACTAAACCACATGTCTGTCGCCAACAACATTCTTCCTCTGGACTTACTAGTCATACAGAAAAGTACAAGTATAAAGCTCAATGAATTATTAAAAGGTTAACACACTCTTGTAATCAGTGTAATCAGTACCCAGATCAAGAAAGAGAACATTACCAGCACCCAAAAACCCTTGCCACCATCCAGTCTTCACCTGCCACATCCTCAACATCAAAGAGTACCCACTATCCTGATTTTGAAATCATAGATTCATTTTGACTATTTATTGCATGTTTTAAACAAATGGAATTATAGCATCCATTGGGTCTGACTTCTTTTGCCCAACATTATGTATGTGATATTCATCCATGTAGTTGTAAATAATTCATTCATATTGCTGTATAGCATTCCATTGTGTAAATGTATCAGAATTTATCTGTTCAATTGCTGATGTGCATTTGGGTGGTTTCTAGGTTTTGACTTCTAAGAATAGTGCTGCCGTCTAATCTTCCAGTTAGCATGTGTCTTTTGGTGACCACATGAATGCATTTTTGTTGGGTATTGTTTAGCTCTAGCAGATATGTTAGACAATGTGTAATTAAATACTTGGAGCTGAAATTCAGATAAACCTGGTCTTAAACTTGGACAAGTTACCCAACCTCTCTAGGCCTTGCCTTTTATAATCTGTCAAGTGAAGATTCAAAAAGTTTCTGCCTCGCAGGGTGTCTGTTCAGATTAAAATAAATAATGTGTGCCCAAGATTTCATACAGTGGTTGGCATAGAGCAAGCATCAATAAATATCAGCCATTGTTATTTTTTAGTATTATTTATTGAAATATTGTTCAGTATTATTTAAATTGCAAACAAAGGTGAAATAAACAGATTATTTACAGAAACTTTTTTTACTTGTAAGATCCGAAAATATGTGTTCCGACACTGTGAATACTATTCTTAAGACCTCTCCATCCAGCCATGCCTCAGCTATTGTTCCTTACTCCCTCAAATTCTTAGCACAAGAACATGCTTGCAGTTAAACCTTCCCCATCCCACAGGCTGCCATAGAAACTGAGAAGAAAATAAGAGGAATAAGTCTTCATTTCTGTCACAGTTTCCTTGTAGAAAGAACTGAAAGGCTATTTAATACCTGGGACTCACTGTCAAATTTATATCCATTTTGAACACTTCATCTATTCTAGATTATTCAGACCAGATCTTCATTATTAAAAATATATTTCATAGTATTATGCAAATGCTATGCGGTTCATGTTGAAAATGTCACATATAAGAGATACTTATATCTTTTTGTGTTAAAAAAAAGGACTCTTTTCTTTCAATATAAATAACTCATGCTTTTGTTACAGGTAGTTAGGCCTGAGTGGGGCAGGAGAGTGCTCTCCCCCCACCCACTAGAAATGTCAGGTGATGATTTGGCAATTATCACATTGCCTCTCTTAAAAAGATAATCCAGCAGCCAGGGAGAGACTGATGGTCCACACCTGTTAACATTAATTAAAACTGTTAACTGAACGCAGGCGCCAGGAAGAAACAGTTTCTTGGGCACGCATATTAAGAGACAAAAACGGTGAAGTATGACCTTTCGGGTATATTCCACTGGGAAAAGAAAGCCTCAGATGGGCATACCTATAAATCCCTAAACACACTGCGTGAGCTCACTTCTCAAAGGTAAAGAGGGCTCTGTGCGTGCGGGCAGCCCACCCTAAAGGAAGAATCATGGTAAAGAGGCGAGCTTGTAAAAGTCCCAGGATCACAGTTAAATGGGGCACTTGACCTCTCTTTAACCTTTCACGTGCACACTTGGGTCTCCTCCAGGCGCACCTGACTTTCTTTCCTGTTTGACGGCCTTTTAAAATAAACTTCTCTTTCTGCTCTGGAACTTTTCTTGGTTTCTTTTTCTACTTTATGCCCCTCATTCGAATTCTTCTTTCTTCTGAGGAGGCAAGGACTGAAGTTGCTACAGACCCCTAAGGATAGGCCATCGGAAACTCTGGGTAACTCAGATCTCTTCCACCGGTGAGACTTTCTATAAAAATATTGAAAAATACAAGAAGTAGTTTTGTATGCTGTAAATATTCTTGTATGAGAAGAAGAAAATGAAAAATATTTGTAATCCTATTGCCCAGAGATTTCTGGGTAGTCTTTTCAGACTCATATAAACAATTTTTCAATTACAAAAACGTAGAAAATTTGTTAAAACATAGGAAAGCAAAAACAAAACATCAAATAATAAATCCCTTGTGATCCTAAGATATAAAACAAAATTTCAACAGAGCTTGCCATTACATTTTTTTCATTCTCTTTTCCTCTTTCCTTCCCTCCTTTTCTCCTCTCTTTCCTTTCTTCTGTCTCAAAATAATAGTGTCATTTTATGATACTCTTTTGTAGTCTGCTTTTTAAAAACCTTTTATGGGCATATCAAATATTTCACCTAAAACTTGATTTTTAATGACTGCATAGCATTCCGTCTTATGAATAATTTGCCTAACAGTTCTCTAGTGTTGAGCATTTATTTGAATTACACTTTTTCACTATTATCAAGAAGGCTATGGTGAAATTTCTCGTATATACATTGTTTTGCATGTCTGATTATTTTAGGATAATTTTATAGAAGCAGAATCACTGATTCAAAGTTTATATACATTAAAAATGTTTTGATAACCATGGCCAAATTGCCATCTAGAAAGCTTATATTATTTTAATTTCTACCATCAGTTTATGAAAGGCCTATTTCATCATGCCTTTGGCAGTACTGAACATTATAATTTTAATTTTTAGAAATGTAATGGGTAAAGAAAATCATTGTTCTTTTGTTTTTCTTTGATTAACAGAGAGGTTTGGTTTTTCTGAATTTTTAAATTTTTATTCTTCTATGAATTCATTTTCTATGCCCTTTGACCATTATTCCTAATGCATTTATGTTTTTCTTGTTGGGTTATTGGATTTTTATATCTTAAAAGATTTTTGCATGCTTTTTTTATATATTTAAAAATATCTTCATGGACATTTTTGCTTTTCTTATTTATTTTTAATATATTTCCTAGTTCATTATATAACATTCATGGTGTCCTGGGATATACAAAAGTTCTGATGCTTTAAGCCAAGATTCAAGTCTTCTTTTTATGTAGTCATATTTTTAGCTGTTTACATTATGATTTCTTACATTATTTTTATACTTAGAAATCCCTTGTCAGTCAGAAATCAATGAAGTTGTCATTTATAGTTTCTGCCTTTTGAAAAAAATAGTTTGTTATTAACATTTGACTCTGATTTTTCTGGAATTTACTTGACATTAGGGGATTATATTATGAGATAGAGATCTAACATTATTTTCTCCAAATACATAACTTTCCAAACCCTCTGCATTTAAATAAAGCATTTATTCCTATTGCTTTGTGATTCCTTCTTTATCACATTTGAAGTTACAATATATAATAAAGTGTATTTTGTGGTTATCTATTTGCTCCCATTCATTTGTATTTTATTTATGCAACATATTTTTTAATTTTATTTTTTATTTCAATAGTTTTTTGGGGGTTCAGGTGGCTTTCGGTTACATGGATAAGTTCTTTAGTAGTGATTTCTGGGATTTTGTTGCACTCAACACCCGAGCAGTTTACATGGTACCCAATATGTAGTCTTTCATCCCTAAACCCCTTCTACACATCCCCCCAAGTCCCCAGAGTCCATTACATTATTTTTATGCCTTTGCATCCTCATAGCTTAGCTCCCACTTACAAGTGAGAACATAGGATATTTGGTTTTCCATTCCTGAGTTACTTCACTTAGAATAATGGCCTCCAGCTCCACCTAAGTCACTGAAAAAGATATTTCATTCTTTTTTTATGCCTGAGTAGTATTCCGTGGTGTATATATACCACATTTTCTTTATCCACTTGTTGGCTGTTGAGCACTTAGATCAGTTCCCTGTTTTTGCAATTGCAAATTGTGCTGCTATAAACATGGAAGTGCATGTGTCTTTTTGAGACAATGATTTATTTTCCTTTGGGTAGATACCCAGTTGTGGGATTGCGGGATTGAATGGTAGTTATACTTTTAGTTCTTTAAGGAATCTTCATACTGTTTTCCCTAGTGGTTATGCAACATATTTTTATTAAGTACCTAGACCCACTATGTCCCAGACCCTATGGTTGCCACTGGAACACATAATGCTGAACAAGACAGGGAGTGTAAGCTCCATAAGGACAAGGGCAGTCTCATTGTGTTTCTTCCCTTACATGCTTCTTAACATCAATTTAATTTGAAAGCCTTCGGAAGGTAGGAAACAAGTCTTCATTTTCCATGTACTCTTTATGGTGTTTTTGCCAGGGCCAGATGGACTATAGGGCCTTATGGGAAAATTAATCAAAAAAATGTTCTGCTCCTTTCCTCCCACCTTAGCAAAGGCATAGAGTCTCTTTTTCAAGATGCAGCTGTGGTGAATGAGAACATTAAATCTAGAGTCCCGAAACCTGGGTTTCGATTGTGATTGTGAACTAAACTCATGCCCTTCAAAAAATATCTTTACTTCTTGGAACCTCAGTTTTTAAAATGGAGTTAATAGGCCAGCCATGGTGGCTTATGCCTGTAATCCCAGCACTTTAGGAGGCGAAGGCAAGTGGATCACTTGAGGTCGGGAGTTTGAAACCAGGCTGGCCAACATCGTGAAACCCCATCTCTACTAAAGAAATAAAAAAATTAGCCAGGAGTGGTGGGGCATGCCTGTAATCCCAGCTACTCAGAAAGCTGAGGCGCGAGAATTGCTTCAACTTGGGAGGCAGAGGTTGCAGTGAGACAAGATTGTGTCACTGCACTCAAGCCTGGGTGACAGAGTGAGACTCAGTCTCAAAAGAAAAAGAAAAAAAAAAACATAAAAATAAAAATAAAATGGAGTTAATACAGAAATCTTTGAGTATGAAATGAAAATTGGTGTTAAAACTCTGAAATTGTAAAATGTCATGGAGATAAAAATTATTTTCATTTTTAGTCAAACTAAAGTACAAATAACCTGAAAGCAGGGCTCGTAATTTGCTGCCTTTGTGACCCCCTCTGCCTAAATATACTATTTATTTAGTATTTATACTGATAGGAAGCCCTAACTAAATATTGATTGAATATATAAGTAAATTCCGCTGCACAGGCAGATGCTCTTCTAACATAACCTATTGGAAACACCCCCTGCCCAGAAAGTCTAAGCAAATAACTCATTATTTGCCATGGATTTTAGTTTGCTTTAGTAGCTTATAGATGTATCCTGATACCCCAGAGTTTGGGAGCCATCTTAAATATTGTTTAAAAGAATAAAAAGGATCTATAAAATAACACATTAAGCCTTTGATATTTGAAAGAGATAGTTCCCTAAACCCTCACAAATCTCCAAATTTGCAAGTACTATCATAATGCACATTTTCCATCACCGAATACAGTAAAATGTAACTAAAATATTTGTGATCAAATTGTTTGCAATTCTGTAAGTCTACTGGCTCTTTAGACATTAGTTCAACTAGTTGACCTTTGCTTTATTCTTGGAGGTAGTTTTTCCTGTTAGCTCCTTAGTCTGCCCTGGTAACAGGCACCAGCAGACTTCTTTAACACTGAATCCAGCATGAACAGAGCTTATACCCAAATTGACCTGCCTCCACAACTTTAAATATTTTCTGTCAGGATAACAATTTATAGACCTTAATAAAATTGGTAGTCCAGACAAATAGCCAGGAAGTTGAGGAGACTTGAAAGCTGAAAAAAGTGAGTATTTTGAGCTCATTGGTCCTGTCAGAGTTTTAATCTCATTTTACAGATGAGGGAAAGGAAGACTCAAGAAGATTTAGTAATTTGCCTAAGGTCAAGGAGCTGAAAGAATCGGCCCTTCAAACCCTGCTGGATCTATATTTCATACTCCTAATCATCTTGTTCTATGGTAATGCCACGGACTCTTTTGGATGCCAATTTTTTCTTTTTAGGTACTCAATAAGTGCCCAGATAAATTTAAGACTTATGGGGAACAATTTAGACTTGCTATGCAACTGGAAGGTGAGTTTTATTCTATTTCAAATCTCTCTGTGAACAATAGGAAGGATTAAGCAGCTGGTAAGCAATTAGGGGTCTGAACAGCTGAGCCCCACAGTGAGCAAGACAGGCTGCCAAGTGGCAATGAAGGTAGGACCCTACTGCTCAGTGCCAGTTCAATCTGGCAACTTGGTGACCCCAGGGATTCTGATCCCTGCAGCCCCGCAACACCTCCACTGCTATGTTTAATGATTCCTGCATCTGTCAGCAGATACCCAGACATCTCCAATTCTCATTCTAATGGGCATTTGCTCTCAAATGAAAACTGGGGTGAGTGAGGAAGGCCTGTCTGGATCCCCAGCTTAGAAAGGGGTTTAATTTGTTACTGCAGCACCAGAGGGTTCTTATGCTTCTACTCAGCACCTGCTTGTCATGTTGAGGATACAAAATGTGCCTCCCTATTGTAATGCACTCACCCCATTCCCCACCCAAAGTTATCTGAAAGAGAGGACTCGTCTCACTTATCCTATTTTCTTAGGTCCATCTTCCCACCAATCCCAGCTTTCCTCTGGGAGAACCAAACCCTCTCTACAGTCCTCCCCTTTCAAATTTGAAGGCATATATCTCTTTTTTATTTACTTATTTTTTTAATTATACTTTAAGTTCTGGGATACATGTGCAGAATGTGCAGGTTTGTTACATAGGTATACACATGTCATGGTGGTTTGCTGCACCCATCAACCCATTGTCTACATTAGGTATTTTCCTAATGCTATCTCTCCCCTAGCCTTCCACCCCCCAACAGGCCCTGGTATGTGATGTTCCCCTCCTCGTGTCCATGTGTTCTCATTGTTCAACTACCACTTGCGGTGTTTGGTTTTCTGTTCCTGTGTTAGTTTGCTGAAAATGATGGTTTCCAGCTTCTTTCATGTCCCTGCAAGGGACATGAACTCATCCTTTTTTATGTCTGCATAGTATTCCATGGTGTTTATGTGCCACATTTTCTTTATCCAGTGTATCATTGATGGGCATTTGGGTTGGTTCCAAGTCTTTGCTATTGTGAACAGTGATGCAATAAACATACATGTGCATGTGTTTTTATAGTACAATGATTTATAATCCTTTGGGTATATACCCTGTAATGGGATTGCTGGGTCAAATGGTATTTCTGGTTCTAGAGGTTCTAGATCCTTGAGAAATCACCACATTGTCTTCTGCAATGGCTTAACTAATTTACACTCCCACCAATAGTATAAAAGCGTTCCTATTTCTCCACATCCTCTCCAGCATCTCTTGTTTCCTGACATTTTAATGATCACCATTCTAATTGGCATGAGATATATCTCATTGTGATTTTGATTTGCATTTCTCTAATGATCAGTGACAATGAACTTTTTTCATAAGTTTGTTGGCCACATAAATGTCTTCTTTTGAAAAGTGTCTGTTCATATCCTTCGCCTACTTTTTGATGAAGTTGTTTTTTTTCTTGTAAATTTGCTTAAGTTCTCTGTAGATTCTGGATATTAGCCCTTTGTCAGATAGATAGATTGCAAAATTGTCTCCCATTTTGTAGGTTGCCTGTTCACTCTGATGATATTTCCTATTGCTGTGCAGAAGCTCTTTAATTTAATTAGATCCCATTTGTCAATTTTGGCTTTTGTTGCCATTGCTTTTGGTGTTTAGTCGTGAAGTCTTTGCCCATGCCTATGTCCTAAATGGTATTTCCTAGATTTTCTTCTAGATTTTTTATGGTTTTAGGTTTTATGTTTAAGTCTTTAATCCATCTTGAGTTAATTTTTGTATAAGGTGTAAAAAAGGGGTCCAGTTTCAGTTTTCTGTATATGGCTTAAGGAAATTTTGTGCTGAGGCGATGGAGTTTTCTAAATATATAATTATGTCATCTGCAAACAGATAATTTGGCTTCCTCTCTTCCTGTTTGAATACCCTTTATTTCTTTCTCTTGCCTGATTTCCCTGGCCAGAACTTCCAACACCATGTTGAATAGGAGTGGTGAGAGAGGGCTTCCTTGCTCTGTGCCAGTTTTCAAAGGGAATGCTTCCAGCTTTTGCTCATTAAGTATGATATTGGCTGTGGGTTTGTCATACATATCTCTTATTATTTTGAGATATGTTCCATCAATACCTAGTTTATTGACAGTTTTTAGTATGAAGGGGTGTTGAATTTTATCGAAGGCCTTTTTTTGCATCTTTTGAGATAATCATATTGTTTTTGTCATTGGTTCTGTTTATGTGATGGATTACGTTTATTGATTTGCATATGTTGAACCTGCCTTGCATCCCAGGAATGAAGATGACTTGATTGTGTTGGATATCTTTTGGATGTGCTGCTGGATTTGGTTTTCCAGTATTTTATTGCAAATTTTCACATCAATGTTCATCGGCGATATTGGCCCGAAATTTTCTTTTTTCATTGTGTCTCTGCCAGGTTTTGGAATGAGGATGTTGCTGGCCTCATAAAATGAGTTAGGGAGGAGTCCCTCTTTTTCTATTGTTTAAAACAGTTTCATAAGAAATGCTACCAGCTCCTCTTTGTACCTCTGGTAGAATTTAGCTGTGAATCCATCTGGCCCTGGTCTTTTTATGGTTGGTAGGCTGTTAATTACTGCCTCAAATTCCGAATTGTTATTGGTCTACTCAGAGATTTGACTTCTTCCTGGTTTAGACTTGGGAGGGTGTATGTGTCCAGAAATATGTTCATTTTTTCTAGATTTTCTAGCTTATTTGCGTAGAAGTGTTTATAGTATTCACTGATGATAGTTTGTATTTCTGTGGGATCAGTGGTGATATCCCTTTTATCGTTTTTTATTGTGTCTATTTGATTCTTTTCCCTTTTCTTCTTTATTAGTGTGACTAGCAGTCTATCTATTTTGTTTATCTTTTCAAAAAAAAAAAAAGAAAGAAAGAAAAGAAAAAGAAAAACCAGCTCCTGGATTCATTGACTTTTTGAAGGGTTTTTTTTTTTTTTTTTTTTTTTTGCATACACGCACAGATTAAAGGGGTATCTAAAAAGCACTTGGGAGATGCCCATCCTGTTTCCTCCTCCACTGCTCGGTTCTCTGATGCACTACCACCTTCTCCCTATCCTGCTGCTCTGTCTGACTCCTACTCGGAGGAGCATAGCCCAGTCTGAGACATGGGAGCAGCTGTCCCTGCCAGGAGCCCTTTCCTCAGGAATGGAAGCATAAACCTGTAAAATTAACAGTTGTGAATGGAGCATGGAGCCAAGATGTTGGTAATTTATTTTACTCTACCTTGAGGATTCCGAATGAAGCACCATCTTATATTTTAGGACACCTGCTCTTGGGTATTGATGCCAACTGGTTCTTTAAAACAAATACTGCTCTTTGTGAAACTAGACAAATCAATTGTTTCAGAAGGGGAAGGTGTGCACAAAAGACTAGTGACTCAAGAAAGCTAAAATTTTAGAGCTCTGTCTTGTCTTCATGAACACAAAGCATAGAGGGATGAAACTCTTGAAAAGCTGAAAATCACAAAAAGAAGCTGAGAGTCTACATGTATAAAGAAATAAACTACATGGGTAAAGAAAGGGCTATCAATTTTCTCTCTCCCTCCTCTCTCTCTCTCTCTCTCTCTCTCTCTCTCTAATTTCTTAGAGCATCTGCAACTTTGATTTTCTAAATGATCAGAATTTAAACTCCTGAACACAGTATCTATGTTAAAATGACTTTTTAGAAAGTCTGAGACTAGACTAGGGTGCCAAGATTATGAGACAAATCTCATCTGAACCCAGAAGTATAAGAAATTCAAGGGAAGCAGGAGTAAGCAGAAAGGGGGAGAACCATGAAAAACAAGAGTTAGGAGAAAGAAGCCAGGCCTACAAGAGCCAGGTACCCAAATAAGTGACTACACCCAAAGAGATGCTCAAAGTACTCCACAGGCATGTAGCTCATCCTGGAGACACTGCTGGACTTCATCATTAGAGATGTAAGAAAACCAAATTTTAGAGATTAGTTGGAAAAAAAGAAGTCAATACAAGCTTTTCCAGATAGTGGTAAAGAGATAGCACACAGGGAAAGAAAAGGAGAAGAAAGGAAAAGGGAGGGGAGGGGAGATGAGGATATGAAAGAGGGGAGGGGAGGAAAGAAACAAGGCTAAGAAGAGGTCAGATTTCAGTGATTGAATAGAGACACCCAGAAATAAAATTATTTCAAGTTAAAACTGGGTTTGAAGCTAGATAGCGCTGGATTGCGTTTGTGTGTCTTTCTTTTGTACTTCCAAGTGAATTTATTAATATTCCTTAAATTACAGATTATTTCCTGGTAAATTTTTTTTCACAATACAGTACTAAAGGTAAGTGGACTGGGGGTGTGTTTCGTTAAGAAAAGGAGAAAGAGAACATTTCCCAAAACTGGCTATGTGGAGTAGCCCCAGGTTCTGAGAACATTTTGACCCTTTCCCCATTAGAAATAGAAGAGCTTACTTAAGACGAAGGACATTCAAGCCCAGAAACCAAAGACCACTCAGTACATTCACAACAATATTTTCACTTTCTTTCTTTTTTTTTTTTTTTTAAAGCAGAGAAAGGAAGAAGACCAGACCTAAAGTCTTTAACATCGATATCCAGGACTTGAACTCAGATCTGGAACAAGTAGACTTAATTAACATTCATAGAACTCTCCACTTTAAATACACAAAATATACACTCTTATCAGTACTACATCACACGTATTTACAGGTTTAAATGAAATATTGGTTGGCTGCTTGTTAATTATTTTCTTCCCTCATTTTTTTTTT
>NW_022437043.1:48696-74502 GCF_009761245.1 Sapajus apella
GTTTTTTTTTTTTTGTCTCTGTCTCTTTCAGTTCTGCTCTGATCTTAGTTATTTCTTATTTTCTGCTAGCTTTTGAATTTGTTTGCTCTTGCTTCTCTAGTTCTTTTAATTGTGATGCTAGGTTGTCAATTTTAGATCTTTCCCACTTTCTTCTGTGGGCATTTAGTGCTATAAATTTCCCTCTAGACATTGCTTTAGCTGTGTCCCAGAGATTCTGGTACATTGTATCTTGTTCTCATTGGTTTCAAAGAACTTATTTATTTCTGCCTTAATTTTGTCATTTACCCAGTAGTCATTCAGGAGCAGGTTATTCAGTTTCCATGTAGTTGTGTGGTTTTGAGTGAGTTTCTTAATCCTGAGTTCTAGTTTCATTGCACTGTGGTCTGAGAGACTCTGTTATGATTTCCATTCTTTTACATTTCGTGAAGAGTGTTTTACTTCAAATTATGTGGTCAATTTTAGAATAAGTGTGATGTGGTGCTGAGAAGAATGTGTATTCTGTTGATTTTGGGTAGAGTTCTGTAGATGTCTATTCAGTCTGCTTGATCTAGAGCTGAGTTCTGGTTCTTAATATCCTTGTTAATTTTCTGTCTCATTGATCTGTCTAATATTGATAGTGGAGTGTTAAAAGTCTCCCACTATTATTGTGTGAGAATCTAAGTCTCTTTGTAGGTTTCTAAGAACTTGCTTTATGAATCTGGGTGCTCCTGTATTGGGTGCAGATGTGTTTAGGATAGTTAGCTCTTCTTGTTGCATTGATCCCTTTACCATTATGTAATGCCCTTCTTTGTCTTTTTTGATCTCTGTTGGTTTAAAGTCTGTTTATCGGAGACTAGGATTGCAATCTATGCTTTTTTTTTTTTTATTTCCATTTGCTTGGTAAATATTCCTCCATCCCTTTATTTTGAGCCTATGTGTGTCTTTGTGTGTGAGACAGGTCTCCTGAATACAGCACACCAATGGGTCTTGACTCTTTATCCAATTTGCCAGTCTGTGCCTTTTAATTGGGGCATTTAGCCCATTTACATTTAAGATTAATATTGTTATGTGTGAATTTGATTCTGTCATTATGATGCTAGCTGATTATTTTACCCATTAGTTGATGCAGTTTCTTCACAGTGTCAATGGTCTTTACAATTCTGTATGTTTTTGCAGTGGCTGGTACCAGTTTTTCCTTCCCATATTTAGTGCTTTCTTCAGGGGTTCTTGTAAGGCAGGCCTGGGGGTGACAAAATCTCTCAGAATTTGCTTGTTTGTGAAGGATTTTATTTCTCCTTTACTTATGAAGCTTAGTTTGGCTGGATATAAAATTCTGGGTTGAAAATTCTTTTTTTTAAAGAATGTTGAATATAGGCCCCCACTCTCTTCTGGCTTGTAGGTTTCTGCATAAAGATCCATTGTTAATCTGATGGGCTTCCCTTTGTGGGTAACCCGATCTTTCTCTCTGGCTGCCCTTAACATTTTTTCCTTCATTTCAATCTTGGTGAATTTGACGATTATGTATCTTTGGGTTGCTCTTCTCAAGGAGTATCTTTATGAGGTTCTCTGTATTTCCTGAATTTGAATGTTAGCCTGTCTTGCTAGGTTGGGGAAGTTCTCCTGGATAATATCCTGATAAGTGTTTTCCAAGTTTGTTACATTCTCCCTGTCACTTTCAGGTACACCAATCAAATATAGGTTTGGTCTTTTTATATAGTTCCATATTTCTTGGAGGCTTTTTATTCTTTTCTCTCTAATCTTGTCTTCATGCTTTATTTCATTAAGTTGATCTTCAATCTCTGATATCCTTTCTTCTGCTTGATCAATTTAGCTATTGATACTTTTGTTTGCTTCACGAATTTCTTTTGCTGTGTTTGTCAGCTTCATCAGGTCATTTATGTTCTTCTCTAAACTGGTTATTCTAGTTAGCAATTTCTCTAACCTTTTTTCAAGGTTATTAGGTTCCTTGCATTGGGTTAGAACATGCTCCTTAAGCTCAGAAGAGTTTTTTATTACCCACCTTCTGAAGCCTACTTCTGTCAATTCATCAAACTCATTCTTTATCCATTTTTGTTCCCTTGCTGGCAAGGAGTTGTGATCCCTTGGAGGAGAAGACGCATTCTGGTTTTTGGAATTTTCAGGCTTTTTGTGGTGGTATTTCCTCATCTTCATGGATTTATCTACCTTTGGTTTTTGATGTTGGTGACCTTTGGGTGGAGTTTCTGTGTGGACATCCTTTTTGTTGACATTGATGCTATTCCTTTCTGTTTGTTAGTTTTCCTTCTAACAGTCAGGCCCCTCTGCTGCAGGTCTGCTGAAGTTTGCTGGAGATCCACTCCAGACCCTGTTTGCATGAGTATTACCAGCAGAGGCTGCAGAACAGCAAATATTGCTGCCTGTTCCTTCCTCTGGAAGCTTCATCCCAGAGGTGCACCACACAGGTCTCTTTTAAACATTGCAAGGATTAACTACTTCCCATCAAAACCCATGGTCTTTATTATAGTATGCCAAATATACATTTTGGCCAAATGCTAAAAGGCCAGTATAAAAATTCATATTTGGTTAAAGCTGAAGCCAAAGTGGAAAATAACCCTCATAAAATGACCTTCTAGGTCATAAGGATACATCTGAAAATGTATCAAAATATTTGTTATTAAAAATCTAGTAGTTACCTTTTATGAGATTGATATTATAAACCAGGGACAATAATTTCTCAGGCATTATTATCTGCTGGATTGTTTGTGTGGTCACTATACTGTACATGTGTGATACCAAATAGATGCTCACTTTCAGATGAGGTTGGTGGATAAGCAAGATCTTTTGAGGCTTGTTTGTCAAGTAGGATTCTGCTGGGTCTAAGGCTGCCACCACATTATTGCACCTTTCTTTCTCTTTCCTAGTAACCAAGTAAGGTTAGGGATATTTCCTCCTCATCTCTCAGACTTGAGCACTGGTTCATTATGATGCTCTTTAATTGAAGCAATCGTTCCCAAATGAACCTCTGTGTACTGCTTGGGGAAGATGCTTTCTTAAATTTTCAGAAATAGTCTGACATGTTATCTTGTTTCATATTATTAATGATATGAATAATCATGATTGTTCATATCATTATAATCATATTTCATGTGATTATTCTGAAAATAATCTCCCA
Organism: Sapajus apella; assembly: GCF_009761245.1. Taxonomy (NCBI): domain Eukaryota; kingdom Metazoa; phylum Chordata; class Mammalia; order Primates; family Cebidae; genus Sapajus; species Sapajus apella. The sequence continues at coordinate 51,827 of NW_022437043.1, forward strand.
TGATATAGATGTATGATATAGTCTAATCTCTATTGTTTGTCCTTGTATTGTTACTGAATTTAAGTTTTTATAGAATACTAGTTGGCTTAGAAAGGAATTAATGTTCTTTTAAAACTTATCAATGAATACTCAGTATGTATAAACTGTCAATCTACATCTCTACTTATTTAAATACTTGGAAGTTTTTAATAGCTGTTTTTGAATATAAAATTAACAGCTTTCACATCACCGTTAATTATAGTAGTGTTTAACTTTTGCAAAGATAAATATGCATTCATACTTCAATGGTTTGAAAGAATTTCAGTGTACAAAGCACATAAGGATATTTTTATTCAGTGTTACATTAGAATATCTACCTCTAAGTTTCAATTAGAATTTGAATGTGAACATTCTGATAATTAATAAGGGTGACATGTCTTGTTCATTTTACAAATGTTGTGTTTACTAAATATGAGGATAATATGTATCATTACGTGATCATCAATTGTTTACAAATAATCTGAAATGATATAGGTGTTTAGTTGTTTTTTGGTTTTGCCTTCCCAGGGTCAAGACTAATGCAGATTTTGTCTTAATGCTGAGTCTAAACCGTAATGCTGGATACATCTTTAGTTTTCATCTTAAATAGCTTTAGGACCGTGTTCAAACCAGCCCTCCTTTGAAAGGTCATCCCTTCACTTGACCTTGATGTTCCTGCTAACTACAGGTCCACTACTTCCCTTCTTTTATGGGCATACCTCTCAACAAAGGTCTTCCCTCTTTCCTTCTATTCCACAGTACTTACTCATTCATTCATCAAAGACTGTGTGAGCTTGTGTAATGTGGCAGGCAGTGTGTTAGGTCCTAGAGATACAGCTGAAAATAAAACACTGCCTTCTCTCAAGAAACTTATATTTCTATAGGTGGAAAGATGGCTGTATATGGGATTACTATATATAGTGTGTGATTAATGTTATGAGGCAAGAGAGTACAGGGTGCTGTGGGAACTCCCAGGAAGGTGGCACCTAACCCAGCCTAGAAAGGCCAAAGTAACCTCTTTGGGTTTCCCACTGAGGCTGTTTACAAGAAAGCCAAGAAAACTCCAAACCAAACCAGACATAAACATTAATTTGGTTCTTATCCTCTTTGATGACCCCAGCTGGTACTTGGTGTAATTAAATGATCTTCTTGTAAAATTCAATGGTCCTTGTTTTTTTTTCTTCTTTCAATGTGGCCTCTGAAACTTGCAACCATGCATACTTTCCCTTTACTTTCCTGATACTCTGTCTCTCATGGCCTCACTTGCTCCAATAGCCCCTATTATTGTTGTCATCTTTTGTGCTTTCTTTGATTATATCTCTTTCTCTTCTCTCCATCTATGTATGGAAACATACCCAGGGCTCAGCCCATGCCCCTGGAATTGTCTTCTTCTTCTTCTAGGACAGTTCATCAACCCTCAAGGTTTCTATATCTTTAGTCCAAAACTTCTCTCATTTAATTCCTTTGCACCATACCTCAAACTGCCTTGGCTGTGTCCCATCGTCTGTCTTTATGTCTATCTCATTCTTATCCTGGCCCTCCTCCTGTAGCAAAGCCCATCACTAGGAAGAGAATGGACATTGGTCATCAACATGTCAATTATAATTGGTTTTCTCCTTCTGGCAATGGTAGCAATGGTTGCATTTCAAGCCTAATTTCAAATTGTAGGATATAGATTTTATCCCATTAGAGGAATTTTTTATTCCAGCAGACATATGATATAGTTTTTTGTTTTATTTTTCTGGCTGGGTCTGTGTGTACTTCCTGACTCTCTTAAAATAATATCACTAAGAATACATATGGAGAGGGGTTTGTAGTATATTATTATCAATCAAAACTGAAGAAGGTATTTAAAAATATACAGAATGTGTAAATTATATGTGTATATATACGTACATACATATATATACTATGTACACACACACACACACATATATGATGTGTATATTTGTTATTTGTTGCTATTTAACAAGTTACTCCAAAACTTTGTGGCTTAAAACAACAATTTATTATCTCATACTTTCTGTGTGTTTGGAATTTGGGAACAGCTTAGTGGAGTGGTTCCAGTTCAGGGTCTCTTGTGTAGTTAGAGTCAGAATTTTGGCTAGGTCTGAAGTCTCTGAAGATTGACTGGGGCTGCAGGATCTGCTTCCAAGATGGCTCACTCACATGGCTGTTGGCAGGAGGCAACAGTTCTCCAACATATTGGCTACTCCACTGGGCTGCTTGAATGTCCCCATATGGCAATTGACTTCCCCTAGAGAGAGTGATGACACAAAGTGAGAGAAGGAGCAGGAGGAAAGGTGGGGGGATTGGGAAGAAGAGATAAAAATTTCAATACTTTTTATGACCTAGTTTCAGAAATCATGAACCATCACATCTGTCCCATTCTATTAGCTAGAAGTCAGTCATTAAGTCTGACCCACTCTCAGTGGGAAGGAAATTAGGTTCCACCTTTTGAAGAGAGGAGCGGCAAAAACTTTGTGGACATATTTTAAAACTACCACAATTTGTGGAAAAATATCTGCAAGAATAAATGCAACATTTTAAAACAAACAACAATTTTATCTGGGAGGTGAGATTATAAATTATTTGTTTCTATTTTTCCCATTTTATGAACATGACTATATTAAAATAATAAAAATTTTACAATAGACCCCAAAATTGTATAATGCTGATGTTGCATAACACTGAACATATTTCCTGAAACATTCGCAAAGGATTTACTTGAAATGATTTGGCCAGAAATGTTCCCGTGGCCCAGAACTTCTGAAGTACATATTATTGTCATCCTCAGTTTATCAGTAATGAAACTAAGGCATAGGGAGATTAACTGAGGTTAGCAAACTGCCCAAGGTCCTAGAGTAAATAAATAAATGGTATAGATAACATTGGAACCTAGGCAGCAGGGTTCTATAGCCCAAGCTCTTAAACTAAATCAAACATCCACAATACATATTGGACTGTATAGAATTACATTGTAGATTATACAAACAGTAGCTCAGAAGTATGAAAGAGCCAAGGGCTCACCTAGTCAGGGAAATCTTCATAAAAGAGGTGGACAGTGAGCTGTGCCTTGAAGAAAAAGTGAGATTTGGGTAATCTATAGATGACATTCCAAATGAGGGACACAGCCTGGCTGAGGCTTAAAAATGAGTTGAGGCCTGGCCTTTCCAAAGATGCCCCAGTGAGAAGATTAGTGCAGGTAAAGTTGAGTGATTCCTGGTAAGTTGCGTGAGTTAAGGCAAAATGGAGCAAGATGGTGGTAGGAGCGGTATGCCAAATTCAGAGAAACCCCAGATGCAGACAGGAGGTCAATTTGTGTTCACACAGAGACTTGGAGATCATGGCCCTTTACCATCAGGAAGGAACTTAGAAATTTTTTGGTTCGTGCCTCTTATTTTAAATATAGGGAATTAAGGCCCATGGAAGAAAATGATTCATTCATCTCAAATATATTTCTTATTTATTCTGTTATGTTAGAGGTTGTTAAACTGTTAAAGCATTTTTTAAAGAAAACATCTTAATTATTACATTTTTGCCATTGTTTTTTAGTAACAAGGAAGAAGGAATCCTTTTACTAAATTAGGCCAGTCCAGGGTATAGCTTATTTCATACTAATTGAACCTATATGAATTCTGTGTGTTAGACTAGGACATTGGATCCAAAGAAGATCCATTTCCAAAATTACCCAGTGCACTTCATGTTGACATGGGGAGATTTATTTATTTATTTGTTTGTTTGTTTAGTACATCATGCTTTGAATACATAGGACTTTTCAAGCCAGATATACAAACCTGTTTCCAAGGACTAAGCAGTTTAAAGTCCATGAAAACTTGAAAATCATCAAAGTTAGATATTTTCAGCAAACATTGGAATTTTATTAATCTCAAAAATAATTTCCAGATGGAAAATTTAAAAATATCCAAATAATGAAAGACACCCTATTTGGTTTCCTTTCTGTGTGTCAAAGTCTATGTTGAAATCACTTAAAGAGCTGGGATCAGTTCTCCATGTTACTTAGTACCCATTTCACACTGTGGGCTCTTAGATGATCTCATAATGTTAATTACCTAGAAAGGCTGGATGAAAAAATTCTTTTCCTTCAATTACTAAAGATAGCTAGTAGATTTTTATCCCCTCCACAATGATTTTTTTTTAGCAAGCATTCAAGGAGGTTTTGCCAACAAACTCGATGTGGGTTTCAACTCCTGGATCATTTTGAATTCCCTAGTTCAGACTGAAGATCAGAGGTGATTCAGAGTACACACACACACACACACACACACACACACACGCACGTGTGCAGCCCTGGAAACTAAGCAGGGTGTCTTTATCTTGCTGGGTAATTTCCAGGGTAAGAGCCTTGCCTTATATATGGGCTCTAGTAGTTTCCAAGAATGAATTATAGCTTGCTGTTTCCACCTCTCATCTCTTTCCTCCCTCCCTAATTTCCTTCCTTTCTAGCAACAATGTAAGAGAAACAATAAGCAATTATTGCTGGGGCACTTCAAAGCCAATCAGGGAAAGGAACTGTATATGTGACATTGTCAAAATGGTCAGGCCATTAGCAAGGCAATTAATGTACCCTATGGTGCCTCTCATTGAGGGTCAAGTCTCCTTAATAGCTAATGGGGAAATGATCTTCAAGCATCCATTAAGGCTCTGAGATAAATGCCCAAGGGAATTAGTTCACTGGCTACCTCTAGTTGGGAACACTGCCGTCCCCTGACCCGGGGCCTTCATGTCCAGTCACAGCTCTAGCCTCTCTTAGGTGACTCACCTGGCTCAGATCCACATCCAAAGCAGTACTTAGCTTTGCCCTCTTCTCACTCCTCTTGCCATCTGAGGGTCTCCTATTCACACACTCCCATGATATCCAGTGGACTCTTTCTCACTTCTTTCCCCGACCCAGAATCATGCAATCAACATTAATTGTCACTATTTTATGTTACCACTTCTCAAGCTTCTTATTGAGTGCCATTTCCTCTACAATTTTTTTTTTTTTTTTGGCCTCTTTGGTTTTTCTTCAGTTATACTTTCTATCCTTCAGCACTTTACTGTGGTATTTTTTAAAAAAGAAAATTGCTCCTGCTAATGGAGATTAAATTGGGGGTGTATTAAGGCATACATTGAGCAAATGTTTCCCAAAGAAAGCATGTATTATTTCCCTCTTTCTGTATTTTGTATTGTAGTTTTTTAAACGACAACTTTATTTTGGAGTGAAATAATGCTATAAATGTAATATTGGGGGAAAAAGCTTTAGATCAATACTTGGTTATTCATTTATAATTTCTGTCACATATTAATCAGATTTCTGCTGAGATAATGCTACATAAAAAACAATGCTCCAAATCTCAGTAGTTTACAAAAATCATGTTTTCCCCTCGCTCTTTGGTCTACAGGTTGACTGGGAGAGCAGCAAGGAGGAGCATGTGAGTGAAACACTGACGTGGGATGGAGCCAGCAAGGAACAGGTGGAAGAAGATATGATCCCAGAGGTAGGCAGTTGGCAGGTTTACAAGGGCCTTATGCCACAAGCAGACAATGGGGAACCCCAGAGCTTTTAAAGTAAAGAAGTGGCATGGTTTTATTTCAGAGAATAACACTGATATTGTTTGGAGAGTGGGCCAAAGCTGGAGTCCCCTGGAGTCAGATGCCCACCCAGAAGGGTATCACAGGAGTTGAGGCAGGAGCTAGGGAGCCTGTGTAGGACTTTGGGCTATAAGGAAGAGATACAGAGCACAGATACTAGAGATTCATTCCAGGATTCAAAAATCGTCAGTCTATTCAACATAGGGAGTAAGGGGAGGAGAGGCTAGGATGAAACCAACATTCCACATCCATCTAGGAAGAGGGTGGTGCAGCCCTGGAGAGAGTAGGCAAGTGGAGTAGAAACTGAGGAAAAAGAGGACCTTGGCATCCTGCAGACCCCTCCAGAAAAAAAGGGAAGCTGTGGAAACTTGTTTCCTTAGCCAGAGAATTAGTTCAGAATGTGGGAGAGGCAACTGACTACTACAATGATGATGATGCTGCTGCTGCTGATGATGATGATGATGATAATGATGATGATGGCAGTTGCCATTAATTATGTTGACAATGAGCCAGATGTTGTTTCTTTTCATTGGACTATTTGAGTCTCCCAACAATCCTATGGAACAGGTACTATTACTATCCCCATTTTACAGATGAGGAATTAACATGTAGAGTTGGTAAGATTCCAAAAGCACCCAGCTGGTAAGTGGTAGAGTGGAAATTTCATTCCAGATGTGTCTGCTTCTTCATCTGTGCTTGGTGAGACAGTTGTTATCCCAATGCTAGGCCGATATTCAGGTAGAACAGACTGGCCTATGACTAGAGGGATGATTTCACACTTCTCTGAAGTCCTCTTGAAATAGTCTGAATCATATAATTTGGTGCCTTTATTTTACACAATCATTGTTCAGTTGATGGATTGATTGATTGCAGTGGTTTCATGACAATCATCTTCCTAACTGGTAAAGTTCACTTCTTATAAGAGTAGCACTTTTCACCTCACAAAGATCTTTTACACACATCTTCTCATTTGCTTTTCACAAAAATGCTGAGGGGAATGCACGGTGGATATTATGATCACCACTTTTTAGTCCAAAGGTCAGCAGATATTTTCCTTAAAGGGCCAGATTTTAAAGATTTTAAGCTTTGTGACCCGTATAATGTCTATGACACTACTCAGCTCTGCCATTATAGCATGAAGGCAGCCATAGCCAATACAATACAATACAATAGTAAATTATTGAGCATAGCTGTGTTCCAATAAAACTATTTACAAACATAGATGACTGTCTATATTTGGTCTGTGGGCCATAGATTGCCAACTCTTGCTCTAGGTAAAAAAAGTTCCATGCAAAGTGATGAAATGATTCTCCCAATTTTATATAACTTGTAGAAGTATGAATGGAACCTAGGCCTCTTGCTTGCTTTATTCATTTAATAAATATTTATTGAGTCCCCACTATGTGTCAAGCACTATTCTAAGTACTGGGGACAAAGTTCCCTAGTTCCAAGGAGTTTGCATATTTCAGGGAGACATATGATGAACAAGTAAATGAGCAAAGATGATAACTTCAGAAAAGTGAAAAGTGCTATGAGGAAAATACAACCATGATAGAGGGCAACTTTACCTACAGGAATCAGAGTAATCTATTCTGATGGAGAAAAATGTGAACTGTAATCTGGAAGAAGAGAATAAGCAAATCATGCAGAGATTTTTGGGATGATTATTCCAGGCAAATGGAATAGCCAATGGAAAAAAAAATAAGTGTGGCTAGAGCAAAGTAAATAAGGAAGAGGAGATCTGAGAAATAATGGGGCAGATAAGGGCAAGAATTATAAACCATGGCAAAGGATATGGATTTTATTTGAAGTGAAGTGGGAAGTCAGTGCTTTCCTGATGATAACATGCTGTCCTTAAATCCTTTTGTGTCTCCTCTGCTGCCCAAGCACGAGGCAGATGCTTTCAGAATATATTGGTTGATTGATGGGTTCTGTCACTGAGGTGCCTTCAAGGCATGAAAGACCTATCAACATGCTGGGCTCATTGAAGACCCTTATGAGAGGGCACATTTAATAGATCCCCTTTCATTGTAGCTTTCCAAGAAGACTGTGCCTAATGCTTTTTTCCCAGGGATAGCATGGTGGCCCTTTGTTCTCTCCTGGGGTGATTCTAGGCATCATCCGGACCATCTGCTCTGGCCCAGGCTCCCTGGTCATATAGGCTTTGCCATCGTTTGACAAAACACTCCAATTGCTAGGAGTGAGATGTCTCTGATATCAGAGCCACTTTGTCATGATGAAACATCATGGTGGATTAATAGTTTTGTGGCAATTTAGTTCTAAGTGTACAGTTGACCAGCTGTAAGATTTTCTGTCTCTGTTTTCTCACCTGAAAGCTGAAAGACTTGTTGGACTGGTGAAATAAACTTATGTATGTTTAAATCCTAGTATAGTACCTGGGCCTTATAGTGCCCAGTGGAAGTCAACTGTTTTTCCTTACCAAATGCTCTTGTATCTAGTTATTACTAGCCATGTCCCATTGAAAGCAGTGATTCACTTAGCATCTTCATTTTATTAGGGCTTACAAAATACAAAAATATTTTAGCAAGGCTTAAAGTAATTGAAAGTAAACTGATGCAGTTTGGCCATCTCTGTAATTATTGACTTTTCAGAGAGAATTGTTGTGGTGGATACTGGGATGCCCCTCCACTCAGATTCTCCTTCAACAGCAGATGGGTTGCCCCAGCCCCTGGAAGTGCAGACAGCAGTCAGCCTTCAGTGTCAGACACTTTGGAGATTGCTTTAAGCTGCAGAGGAGCCTCACCAACTATTTTGGCTCAATTTGGGATAACTCTGAAAGCTCCAGAGCTTCTCAAGGAGGTTAGCTAAGGCTGTTGTTGAGCTTGCTTCACAGCTCAACTTTTCCCTCTACTCAATCCTGCTGCTGTCACCTTCTTTCCACAGATCATTAAAGAGAATGATCTTTAATCCTAAGATCATTCTCTAAAAAATATCACTCATGGTTAAACTCCACCAGAGTCTACTTTCCAGAAAATCCACCCTGTAGCAATTGGGTACAGGTGTTGGTAGCAGCATTCCTGTGATCTTCTATTATTGAATTTGGTGCTCATGTAAAGTACTTCTTTATAATCGTTAGCATTTATTTCCTGTGTCTGAAAGGGTATATGACCTATGTATTGTTTACAAATAACTTTTCTTTAAAAATGACAGAAATGTAAAATATTCACTCAAGCACCTGGAACATATTTCTCCAAGTAAAAAAATTTTAAGGGATCCTTGATTACTAAATATTCATTAAGTATGAATGACATGGATATATATCAAATAATAGGTTAATTACAGACTTATCTATGAGGTTATATATCATGTCAGCATGCAAGAAAAGGAGGACATCCTGGTCTTTGAGGGGTTAATTCAGGGTCAGAAAGATTAAGACATTTAGAAATGCATGGAAAAGATGGCATATCATATTTATTTGAATTCCAGGCAACTGACAAATGCTTTTAAATGATTGTACATGGCAATCTGCATCCTTAGCAGAGAGTATACTTGGGCAAATTAGTCTTAGAGAGGTTAAATAAGGGTTGTTGTGGTGATTAAATGAGAAAATGGATAGATGGTACATGGTAAGTGCTCAATAAATGTTAGCTTCTGTTGTTGTTGTTGTTCAAAGTGGCATCCGGCTGACAGTCCCCAGGGAAGCTTCTCTCAATCTCTAACAAAAACACTAATGAAGGCCTAGGGGAAAAAAATAAAGCTCCCAACATGGAAAATAAGACTGATGGATAATATAATATCAGAATCATGAAAAAACTGGAACTAATTCCAGGACAGAAGGAGCTGGGTTTGGACACAAAATCAACTTCATGAAAGGTAAAAAAAATAATTCATCCTTCTGTCACTGGAGATTCATGAAGATTCAGGATTTGAACCAGCCAGAAACTTAGGTGCATCTCTCTTTTCTCCTGAGTATGGGAAGAGACAGTACATTTACAGGCAACAGGATAGTAGGCTATTATTTCCGTGGGGCCTTTGTAGGAAGACCCCAGGTAGCAGTGCAGGCTGAGAATTGTAGTTTTTGACATAACACAGCAGTTCAGAGTACCAGAGAACCAGATGGTGGGGTAGGAAGAAGACATCAACTTGCAAAGAACAAAGGCACACAAAGTTAAGTTTCACTTAACTAGCTCGTTAACTGGTGATTTTGTTGTAAGTGGTACAGGGTGTTTTACCACTAGCATAGGACAGTGTGCACGACAAAGGACTAAGATGAATAAAGAAAAAAGTAGCAATGGGGCCTGTGAAATATACCACAGAACCACGAAACAGAGACAGTATCTAGAAGACTCAGAAGAAAAACTTTTGGTAATTAAGTGAATACGGAAGAAAGCCTAAAAAAACTATTTGACATTTGCAACAGAGCATAGGAAGACATAATCTTCATGAAATAGCTGTGGAACATTAGAAGGATGGCACTGAAGATTATTTAAAAATTTGATTATAAAATCAAATTAAAATGTCAAAAATTATTCCAAAATAATAGATTTAAAATCCTTTATTATGTTATTAATAAAAAGTGAGGTTTATTGGGCCCTGGTAGTGAGAGTCAAGAACATAAGACTGTATTATATCCCTTCTCTCAAATGGAGGAAACTCTAATGATATAATTTCACTGCACATTCATAAGGATTATATAAATAGAGTGTAAAGTGTTTATAAAAATAACTTCTCAATGACTATTAACAGAATTAAAGTCAGTTATTGTCAAAGAATAGCAAACAAAGGAAACCAGAAGGAAGAACTAAAGATAGGAAGGCATAGAATAAGATGACAGAAGCCAAATTAGTAATAACAATATTGTAAGTAGATTAGTGATTTTCAAAACTGTAAGCACTTGACTCTTATCTTCAAGTGAAATACTATGTTTAATCACAAACTACAAAGCTGTACTCTTTTCAGTTGCATGTGTTTATTATAAAGTCAATTAATGAGACCAAAGTTGATGAAAAGTAGCCTCCACTGAGTGCATACCACAAATCTTGAGCTGTCAGTTTTTCTGAAAATTGATCTGTAGATGAATGCAATTCTAATCAAAATATTGTAGGTGTGAAAAAGGAAAGTTTCCCCCTTCATCCTCTAAAGGCTTGCTGAAAATGAACTGACAAAAGGCAAATTCGTAGGAAAAAAAAGGCATACAATGTGTATTTTAACATGTATAGCATGGGAGAATCTCAGGAGAATGATTACTCAATAACTCAAAGGTGTACAGATGCTTATACCCTTTTTCATAGGGGAAGGAAAGTGAAGGAAATGTGGCAATTTGAGGGATAGTAAATTATTTTTAGGGAGAAATGAATGGGCCTAATGCTAAGACAATGGTAAGTGTTAAAATGTGTGCTCTGAAAGAAGAGAACCCCCAAACAGGCTTTGTGTGAGCAACATGACTGTTTATTCACCCGAGTTTGGACACGCTGAGTCCGAAAACAGTCAGTGGAGGGCAGTGGGATAGGAGTTGGTTTTATAGGTTTGAGGTAGGCAGTAGAAAGTTACAGAAGTTACAGTTTAGGGTGGTTTTTGCAAGCTGGGAGGGGGTCGTAGTGTCTGGAGTCACTGAGGTTGACCAAGGTTGGTTACAAAGTCCAATTGCCATATCAATTAAGGCTGAAATAAGGAACAATAGAATAATGTCTCAAGTTAATTAGGCGCAGCAGGGGTTCATCATTCTTCCTCTTTTTGTGGTCTTCCAGTTAATTCAGATTTTCTAATTCTGGGAGGCATCCCGAGGTGTACGTGTGGGTCACGGGGGTCACCATGGCTTGACTTAGGGTGTGGCTTATGGTGCAGCCAGTTCAAAGAACCCTACAGTAAGCAAATAATTTTCTTTGGAAATTGAGTGGGATAGAGAGTAGACAACAGTTTGGGATGAAGTTTTTCTAGGCTTTAGATGTGATGTGGAAGTTTTAGTCTCTTTAGGTCCAGTAGCAAGGGAAGGTCAGAGAGAGTTTCTTTAGTTCAGCCATATTTCAGAGTAAGGTAAAATATTCTGGTTTTCTTAATAACAATGCAATTTTTATTAGAATTTGACAAAATGAGCCTAAATAACATTTTGGAAAAATTAAGAGAAAATAAACCACAAAGATCTAAAAAGAAGAGTATGAGGGGTGTGAAGTTGCTATGCTAGATATTAAAACATACTGTCACACTCTAATAATTAAAAGTGTGATACTAGCTCCAGAATATCCATAAAACTTTAAAAATCCAACTATATGTGCATGTGTTTATATTTTTTAATTTAGAAAATATTGCATTCAACTCAGTTAGGTGAGTATGGATTAATCAATAAGTGACGTTAAGCCAGATGTTTAACATTGAGAAAAAAATTCAATCAACAAAATTAATTATAAATGTATTAAAGATAGAAAGTTTAAAAGTGAAGACATAAAAGTAAGAACAGAATATATACTATAATATAATATAGAAAATAGTATATTCTTGTGGTGGAGAATCACTTTCAAGGCATGACATCAATGGCTTATACCAGAGATTCACTGCTGAATTTAGAATGTAGCTATGCCCATTCATTGGCATATTGCTTGTCATTGTTTTTGCCCTACAAAAACAACATTGAGTAGTTGCAACAGACACCATTAAGCTGGCAAAACCTAAAATGTGTATTTTCTGACCCTTCACAGAAAAAGTTTGCTGACACCTGGCATAAACCATACAATAATTTTATGTGGTCAAATCTAAAAACCTTAGCACAGAAAATAACATTGTAAACAATAAGGAACCGGGAAGAATGTTTGTAGTATATGTAGCATGAAATAGTTGAAATATATATGTTAGATATATAAACAGCTTTTACAAAAAACGAAGAAAAGTTGTATACTAGTAGAAAAATGGTCAAAATACAGAAACAGGCAATGCACAGCATAGGTATGATAATTAGCCAATAAACCAATGTTTAAAGAAATGTGTTAAAAATACCACAAATAGATATTAACAGGGTTCCCCAACTCCCAGGCCTTAGACTTATATCATCTGTGGTCTGTTAGGAACCAGGCTGCACAGCAGGAGGTGAGCTGCAGGTGAACATTACCACCTGAGCTCCACCTCCTATCAGATTAGCAGTGGCATTAGATTCTCACAGGAATGTGAACCCTATTGTGAACTGCATATATGAGGGATCTAGGTTGCATGCTCCTTATGAGAATCTAATGCCTGATGATCTGAGGTGGAACAGTTTTATCCCAAAACCATCACTCCTTCTCCCCCTATTTGTGGAAAAATTGTGTTCCACGAAACTGGTCTCTAGTGTCAAAAGGTTGGCGACCACTGGATATTAGGAAACCAAAAGAAGAAAAATACTCAGTGTGGGCCCAAATGTGGAAAAGCAGAGTCTTACGAGCTTTTGGGGTGTGTGAAAACTGAAGAGGAATTGGCAGCATATAGGAAAAGCTTTAACATGTATATACCTTTTGGTAAAGCAACTCCACTGCTAGGTTTTACTCTATGGAAATAGTTAAGGAGCAGTACAGATTAAGTTCCAAGGATGTTCATTGCAGGATTGTATACAGTGGTAAAACATTGGAAGCAAGTTTAAATATAAAAGGATATGGTATTCTTTTAGTAAATTATCAACTCATGGGATAAAAGATTCTAAGCTATTAAGATTGTGTTGTTGGACTCTTTTTTTTTTAAAGGACAAATGCTCGGAATATATTCCTGAGAATTGAAGTTAGGTCAAAAAACAGCAAATACATTGTAATTGCATTTTTGAAAAGAAATTCGCCTAAGAATGTTTTGGCAAACATTGGTTAATATTAGTTATAGCTGCCTTGTGGGATAACAGATGATTTTTATTTTCTCCTCTTTGCTTATTCATATGTAAGTGTTTTATTGAACTGTCTCATCCCTGTGGGGTATGAAGAGGAAATGGTTTTATTTTTCTCCATTCTCAGCTCTCACTCCCACAACTGTGCCATATGAAAACTCCCTCCCTGCTGGCTCACGGACTCCTTAAGGACATTTTGGGATGATTCCTTAACTTTGCTTTTGGATATTAAAAATCTGTCCATTTCATTTACCCTTCAGAACTTTTCTCTTTCCCCAGGGCCTGCGAGGTTTGTGGCTTGAGGGGCGTAAATTGAATATGGTTTGTGGTGAGCTCCTCTGGGATGCTCCCTCTCTGCCCCTTGCTATTCCTGCCACTTGTGGGCAAGAGAAAGGAGGAGGAATTAGGGAAAAGAGCCAGTTACTTAGCTGGGCTCCCTCGCAATCTACTTTTGGTTGTTGCCCCTTCTCGGGCAGGTCCTAAGTGCCTCCTTCTGAGGAGGTCTAAACCTGTGCTCTCCTAAGGGGCAATGAGATGTTTACCATCAGCCTCTTTTTTGATCTGTTCCAACTCCCACTTCTCTCCAGGCCTGCTGAACCACTAACCTTTGTGGGGCGGACATCTGCAAAACTTGCTCTGCTTGGCTTCCTTTGCAGCCATTCACATGACACATGTGAAACTCAGGCATGAATGGCAAAACAAAATTGGGAAGTGCAAGCTGAGCTTTGACAAAAGGGAGTGCTCTGGGGGAGGAGAGGGAAGGGAATTCAACAGCCCCCTCACTTCTCCAATGAGCTAGGACTCCAGAAATGTCCTCCTTTTCCTTCTCCCTGTCCCCTCTCATAAATCAGAGATGATGGAATGATGAAAATCCTAGTAGGATTTTTTTCTTGGAATATTATAGGAAGTTCTTTGTGAAGAATGCACTGATGAATAATGTTAGAAAATGTGAAAATCTGAAGTGATTTGTTTTTTTTCCGAAATAATGTTATGAAATCTGTGGGCAGTTGAAACGACTTGCTTGACCAGATCTCAAACACAGTATACAATTACAGCATAATTATGACCAGAAATGTTGAATAATCAACTTAAGAGAATAGATAGCCTTCAAGCAGATTCTAGCATATGGAAGAACTTACTTCGTGCTAAAGGAAATATCAGACTAATAAGAAGGGATGACATATTCAACAAAAGTGCTGAGAAAATTATCTTGGAAAAATTATCATGTTACATTCTCATACACCAAAAGAAATTTCAGATGCATTTAGAATTTAAAGTGTAAGCATGAAAATTCTTGAGGACAAAATAGGTAGTTGTAGAACTGATCTTGAATTGAGTAAATTATTTCTCAGCCCCAAAGCAGTGAAGAAAGATACAAAGAAAAAAATGATTGCTTTTCTGTTGAGTAAACATATGCTAGTATGCTATGGGTCTGTTGAAAACTCCATCTAAATAGAAGCAAGTGAGGTATGTCAAATACATTATAGTATAACAGGACAGAAAACAGGTTACTATATTTAACATATAAATATACTACCAGTCAGCAATCAAAGCACTAATGTCTTTATAGAAAAGTGGGCTAACATAGAAATAGAAAGGAAAGATGTACTCATGACCCCAAATGATATCAAAAACATATCTGACCTCCCTCATAATAAAATAATGCAAGCTGGGTGCAGTGGCTCATACCTCTACTCCTAGCACTTTGGGAGGCTGAGGCAGGAGGATTGCTTGAGACCAGGAGTTTGAGGCCAACTTGAAGAACATAACAATACCCAGTATCTACAGAAAATTGAAAATTATCTGGGCATGATGGTGTGCACTTATAGTTTCAGCTATTCTGGAGGCTGAGGCAGGAGGATCACTTGAACCCAGGAGTTGGAGGCTGCAGTGAGCTATGATTATGCCACCACACCCTGGTCTGGGCAATGGCACAAGACCCTGTCTCTACAAATATATAAATAAAATAATGCAAACCCAAACAACAATAAAATACCTTTTTGCCTATAAAATAAGAGGTTTTAAATATGTGCAAGATGATAACAATACAGTGAGGTGGTCATTTTTATCCACAGCGATGAGAGAGTACATTGCCCCAAACTTTTAGGTAAACACTTGAGCATCAAGTAAACAGAGCCTCTTCCACTTAGCAATTGTACTCCTAGGAATCTATCCCAAGGGATGAACTGAATGCACAACACAATTTATGCACAAGAATATTAAGCATATATTTATTCATAATCATGAAAAGTTGAACAGAAAGACAAACTTTGAGTGTTCTCACTTACTTGTGAGAGCTAAAAATAAAAACTATTGAACTCATGGAGATAGGGAGTAGAGGATGGTAACCACAAGCTGAGAAGTGTAGTGGGGTGCAGGAAGTGGGGATCGTTAATGGGTACAAAAACATAGATAGAATGAATAAGGTCTAGTATTTGTAAGCACAACAAGATGAGTATAGTCAATAATAATTTTATTGTACATTTCAAAATAACCACAAGAGTATGACTGGCTTGTTTATAACAGAAAAGATAAATGTTTGAGGACATGGATATTCCATTTACCCTGATTATTACATATTATAATATTACATATATAATATACTATCAAAATATCCCATATACTCCATAAGTGTATGTACCTACTATGTACTCACAAAAATTAAAAATTAAAAAAGTTCAAAATAAACTATTGTATTTTTATTGGGCGTTCAAAAAAATGAAATACAGTCTCTCTATTGGATGGTTTTAGTATCTGTGAGATATGCCAAATATTTCATGTGTTGAAGAATTTCAATTGACAGGCCAAGTGCTTATGTGAAAAAAAAGCTAACTACCAAACTATTTATAGCATGACTGATTTTTTTTCAAATCTCAGAAACATGGCTTTGATCATTTTAGTGCTCATGCCTGTTATATTGTGCTTTTTTCATACAGATAGAGAGAACCTTCCCAAGGCATGAGAATTTCAGCCCAAAAAGGAAACAGAAGGGATTTAGTCCTATATTCCAGTTATAGCAGTCATCCCCATCCTCTTCACTCTCCTTTCTCAATGCATCCTTTGTCAAAAATTTTAAAATTGTACTAGATTCAAATATTCAATTTCTATTTTCTTAATTATATTTCTAAATATTTATTTTTCTTATATTGTTTACATTTAAAAAAACAGCTTCATTGAGAGGTAATTGACATGCAATAAACTACATGTATTAAATGATGTAATTTGGCATATTTTGACATATGTCTATGCTTGTAAAACCATCACCATAATCAAGATAATGAGCATAGCATGTTTGGGATTTTATTATAAGAACATATGGCTTAGAAAGACCTATGCCATAAAGCTCAGAGTATTTATATTTAACAAATTTTATTTTACTCTTTTGAATGTGTTTTCAAAATTTTCTATGATGCATATGTGTTACTTTTATGAGCAGAAAAACCTTGAGGAAAAGTTAGTGACAGTGACTAAAGGTGGGTGACAGAGTGGTAGGTCAGGACATGCTACCTTATGGAAACCAAATAAAGCAAAATTCTTAGTGAGGAAGGTTCGAGACTATGAAATTTCATGTATCAGATAATCAAACTCTACCAAAAAGGGTCCACCTCCATTTTTGTGGAAAACTCATAGAGGAGATTGGAAAAAAAAAAAAGAGAGAGAGTGAGTTAAGAAATGAATGGGCTTGGCGAAGTGGAAGAGGAGGGGTTGGGGTCCAGGTGACAAGATAAGCCTAGACCCTGAGGAGGGATACTTCCTCCCCTGAGACCAGAAGTAATGAAACTAGAGGGAGAAGAGATGTTAGACAAATTTTTATATTGGTGGGTGGAGAGTTAATGGCTACATCACAGCATCACTTTTGCTTATGGTGCAGGATGCAAGATTGTCTCCTACTGATAATTTGACTTAGATATAATAAGGACATTGATACTTGTATTGAAGAACTACCTGGTGGCAGAAGACCACTGTTTGAAATAGCCCTATTTTCCTGTTTCACTAAATTTTGTCAGTAGACTGGGGCAAAAGAAAAGTGAGGTGTGGGATTAATTCAGTGTTGGAGTTGACAAAGAAGAGGGGGTGAGTAAAGAATAAAAGAGTTGTAGGGGAGGATCCAAGATGGCCAAATAGGAACAGCTCTGGAGTGCAGTTCCCAGCAAGAACAATGCAGAGGGCGAGTGCCCACCACATTTCCAAACAAATTTTCACTGCCCACAGACCCGGAGATTCCTGGGCCAAAAAGTGCCACAAGTTTTCAGCCTGGCGGTTAACAGAAACTCACATAAATCTGGGTGGCCATTTCAACTGGAACCTGGAATGCCTGGGAAATAGACCTGCCCATTCAACTGAAAGGGAGGGGGCAGAGACAGGGAGCCAGGCGATCTGGCTTGGCAGGTACCACCCCCACAAAACAAGCAATCTGAAATGCTCTGCTTTGAGAGTTTCACAGCAAGGGCAGCTGGGCTCAGGATGGTCCAGCTCAGTGGGGGAAAGGGTGACCACTGCTACTGAGGCAGTTCACACAGCAGCTGGGCAGAGCCTGCGGCAGCTCAGCAACATCTCTGCTGGCAGACTGTGACTAGACTACTCCGTGTGGGGCAGGGTATCTATGAAAAAAGGCAGCAGCATGACAGGAACTTATAAATAAAGCTGACCTTCCTAGGACAGAGCACCTGGGAAAAGAGGTGGTTATGAGTTCCACTGCACCAGACTTAAAAGTACCTGCCCAGCAGCTCTGCATGGAATAACAGAGCTCCTAGCACAGCACTTGAGCTCCTATAAGGGACAGACTGTCTCCTCAAGCAGCTCCCCGACTCCTGTATACGCAAAGAGACACCTCATAAAGGAGAGCTCAGGCTGACATCTGGCAGGCACCCTTCTGGGATGAAGATAATAGAAGAAGAAACCGGCAGCAACCCTTACTGTTCCGCAGTCCTGATGGGTGATCCCCAGGCAAGCAGGGTCTGGAGTGGACCTCCAGCATTCCTGCAGCAGAGGGGCCTGAATGTTAGAAGGAAAACTAAGAAACAGAAAGAAATAACTTCATCATCAACAAAAGGGACATCCATTCAGAGACCCCATTAAAAAGTCACCAACTACAAAGACCACAGGTAGATAAAGCCACTAAGATGGGAAGAAACCAGTGCAAAAAGGATGAAAACACCAAAAACCAGAATGCCTCTCCTCCTCCAAAGGATCACAACTCCTCACCAGCTAGGGATCAAAGATGGATGGAGAATGAATCTGATTAATTGACAGAAACAGGCTTCAGAGGGTGGGTAATAAAGCTAAAAGAACACATGCTAACCCAATGCAAAGAAACTACGGACCTAGAAAAAATGTTAGATGAGAAGCTAACTAGAATAAACAGCTTAGAGAAGAATATAAACGACTTGAAGGAGCTGAAAAACATAGCAGGAGAACTTCACGAAACATACACAAGTTTCAATAGCTGAATCAACCAAGCAGAAGAAAGGATATCAGAGATTGAAGATCACCTCAATGACTGCCATTTTGATGCTAGCTGGTTGTTTTGCCTGTTACTTGATACATTTTTTTCATTGTGTCAATGGTCTTTACCATTTTGTACGTTTTTGGAGTGGCTGGTACTGGTTGTTCCTTTCTATGTTTAGTGCTTCTTTAAGTAGCTCTTGTAAGGCAGGCCTGGTGGTGATGAAATCTTTCAGCAATTGCTTGTCCATAAAGGATTTTCTTTCTCCTTCACTTATGAAGCTTAGTTTGGCTGGATATGAAATTCTAGGTTGAAAGTTCTTTTCTTTAAGGATGTAGATTGGCCCCAACTCTCTTCTGGCTTGTAGGGTTTCTGCAGAGAGATCCTCTGTAAGTCTGATGGGCTTCCCTTTGTGGGTAACCTGACCTATTTCTCTGGCTGCCCTTAGCATTGTTTCCTTCAATTCAAACCTGGTGAATCTATTATGTGCCTTGGAGTTGCTCTTCTTGAGGAATATCTTTGTGGTGTTTTCTGTATTTCCTGGACTTGAATGGTGTCCTGGCTTGCTAGGTTGGGGACGTTCTCCTGGATAATATCCTGAAGAGTGTTTTCGAGCTTGCATTCATTCTCTCCATCACATTCAGGTACACCTATGGCATCTCTCCCCTTGCTATCTCTCCCCAACTCCCCACCCACAATCTTGCATGTTCTTCACATGTACCCCCAAACCTAAAATGCAATAAAATAAATAAACGAAAAAAAAAAAAAAAACTAACTCAGAAATGCACAGCTTCATGGCAACTGAACAACTGGCTCCTGAGCATTGACTGGATAAAAAATAAGATGAAGGCAGAAATAAAGATGCTCTTTGAAACCAACGAGAATGAAGACACAACGTACCAGAATCTTTGGGACACATTTAAAGCAGTGTCTAGACGGAAATTTATAGCAATAAATGCCCACTTGAGAAGCAAGGAAAGGTCTAAAATCGACACCATATCATCAAAATTGAAAGAGCTAGAGGAGCAAGATCAAAAAAACTCAAAGCTAGCAGAAGATAAGAAATAACTAAGATCAGAGCAGAACTGAAGGAGATAGAGACATAAAAAACCCTCAAAAAAATCAATAAACCCAGGAGCTGTTTTGTTTTTTTTGTTTTGTTTTGTTTTTTAAAGATCAACAAAATAGACAGACTGCTAGCCAGATTAATAAAAAAGAAAAGGGAGAAGAATCACATAGCTGCAATAAAAAACAATGAAGGTGATATCATCATTGATTCCTCAGAAATACAATCTACAATCAGAGATTACTACAAACAACTCTATGCACATAAACCAGTAAACATGGAAGAAATGGATAAATTCCTGGACAGTTGCACCCTCCCAAGCCAAAAGCAGGAAGAAGTTGAAACCCTGAATAGACCAATAACAAGGGCTGAAGTTGAGGCAGCAATTAATAGCCTACCAACCAAAAAAAGACTAGGTCCAGACGGTTTCACAGCTGAATTCTACCAGACGTACAAAGAGGAGCTGGTATCATTCCTTCTGAAACTATTCCAAACAATACAAAAAGAAGGAATCCTTCCCAAATCATTTTATGAGACCAACATCATCCTGATACCAAAACCAGTCAGAGACTCAACAAAAAAAGAAAACTTCAGGCCAATATCCATGATGAACATAGATGCAAAAATCTTCAATAAAATACTGGCAAACCAATTGCAACAGCACATCAAAAAGCTTATCCAACATGATCAAGTAGGCTTCATTCCAGGGATGCAAGGCTGGCTCAACATACACAAGTCTATAAACGTAATCCACCACATAAACAGAACCAAAGACAAAAACCACATGATTATCTCATAGATGTAGAGGTCTTTGACAAAATTCAACAGCTCTTTATGCTAAAAACTCTCAATAAACTAGGTATCAAAGGAACATATCTCAAAACAATAAAAGCTATTTATGACAAACCTACAGCCTATATCATACTGAATGGGCAAAAATCTGGAAGCATTCCCTTCGAAATCCGGCACTATACAAGGATGCCCTCTCTCACCACTCCTATTCAATATAGCATTAGAAATTCTAGCCAGAGCAATTAGGCAAGAAAAAATAAGTAAATGGTATTCAATTAGGAAAGGAGGAAGTCAAATTGTCTCTGTTTACAGATGACATGATTGTATATTTAGAAGACCCTATCATCTCAGCCCAAAATCTCCTTAAACTGATAAGCAACTTCAGCAAAGTCTCAGGATGCAAAATCAGTGTGCAGAAATCACAAGCATTTCTATACACCAATAACAGACTAACAGAGAGCCAAATCATGAGCAAACTCCTATTCACAATTGCTACAAAGAGAATAATATACCTAGGAATACAACTAACAAAGGATGTAAAGGACCTCTTCAAGGAAACTACAAACCTCTGGTCAAGGAAATAAGAGAGGACACAAACAGATGGAGAAACATTTCATGCTCATGGATAGGAAGAATCAATAACATGAAAATGGCCATACTGCCCAAAATAATTTATAGATTCAACTCTATCCCCATTAAGCTACCAATGACCTTCTTCACAGAACTGGAGAAAACCACCTTAAACTTCATATGGAACCAAAAGAGAGCCCACATAGCCAAGATGATCCTAAACAAAAAGAACAAAGCCAGAGGTATCACGCTGCGTGATTTCAAACTATACTATAAGGCTACAGTAATCAAAACAGCGTGCCACTGCTACCAAAACAGAGATATAGACCAATGGAACAGAACAGAGGACCTGGAGGCAACGCCACACATCTACAACCATCTGATCTTTTACAAACCTAACAAAAACAAGCAATGGGAAAAGGATTCCCTGTTTAATAAATTGTGTTGGGAAAACTGGCTAGCAGTGTGCAGAAAGCAGAAACTAGACCCCTTCCTGACACCTTACACTAAAGTTAACTCCAGATGGATTAAAGACTTAAACATAAGACCTAACATCATAAAAACCCTAGAAGAAAACCTAGGCAAAAACATTCAGGATGTAGGCATAGGCAAGGACTTCATGAGTCAAACACCAAAAGCATTGGCAACAAAAGCCAAAATAGACAAATGGGACCTAATTAAACTCTAGAGCTTCTGTACAGCAAAACAATCATTAGAGTGAACCGACAACCAACAGAATGAGAAAAAATATTTGCAATCTACCCATCTGACAAAGGGCTAATATCCAGAATCTAAAAAGAACTAAAACAGATTTACAAGAAAAAAAACAAACAAACCCATCCAAAGGTGGGCGAAGGCCAAGCAGGACATGGCACAGCAGCTGCATGACTACCAGGAGCTGATGAACATCAAACTGGCCCTGGACATTGAGATCGCCACCTACTGCAAGCTACTGGAGGGCGAGGAGAGCCGGCTGGAGTCTGGGATGCAGAACATGAGTATCCACAAGAAGACCACCAGCGGCTATGCACGTGGTCTGAGCTCTGCCTATGGGGGCCTCAGCTACGGCCTGGGCTCCAGCTTTGGCTCTGGCGCGGGCTCCGCCTTCAGCTGCACCAGCTCCACCAAGGCCGTGGTTGTGAAGAAGATTGAGACCCGCGATGGGAAGCTGGTGTCTGAGTCCTCTGATGTCCTGCCCAAGTGAACAGCTGCAACAGCCCCTCCCAGCCTGCCCCTCCTGAGGCTGCCCCAGAGCCCGGGAGGGAGATTGCTGTACAGGGGAGCACAGGGAATGGGAGACCCATCCGATGCTCAGCCCTAGCCCTCAGCCCACCCGCGGGGAGTTTACTGCCTGGGGACCCCCCTTGCCCATGCCTCCAGCTGCAAAACAATTC